>NC_044396.1:45282295-45584914 GCF_006542625.1 Nomascus leucogenys | reverse complement strand
ATATTAAAGCATAAATTTTATATATAGATCTTTCTTATGTCCTTTGGAAAATTGGCTATTGAACAGAATCATTTTGTCCTGGTTAGTCTCTTAACAGACTTACTTTATGCCTTCACCACTGAGATGGCTTTCTTTTTGTTTGTTTGGGTTTTTTGCCATGCTGAATACTCTACTCAAAAAATTAGTGGAACCACTTCAATTATGCCATTTGGGGAAGTAGGCCTAACTCCCATGTTTTTGCTTAAAACTTCTATTAATTTCAACTACTTGGTTTAAAAAAAATCTAACTTGAGTCTCATTATGCCAGAATCTTAGGCCACAGTGGAGTAAAAGAGATGCTTAAAATCACAGGTGGACGGTCATCATTTAAGAGGAAACTTACTAGTCTTTTTCCCCATGCTCAGTCTCCAAATCTTATCAGATTTCTTCTTTAATATCCCTTCACCTCTGTAAATTTCCCTAAGGACTCCAGCCATTCAGCCTCTTTTGGCACCTCTGGTGTTAGGAAAGCCATTTCTGTCTTGCCCTGTGGATACCTGGGAAAAGAGACCTTGATAACCCTGCCGTGGGGCATTCTAGGCTGAGTATCTGGCCTTCCAGTTAGGCATACAACTCATATATATTACTCATCTCTATGATATTTGGGGCAGAGTAAAGATTGAACATCACTGAAGTAAGCTTAAAAGTGGATGATGAATATAATTTGACTTGTCAAGTTACATAGAAAGCCTCATAAAAAAAGGCTGACAAATCTTAGAATACATTTATACTTCCTTTTCCTATCCCAGTGGACAGCGCATCCAGTTATGCAATGATTTGTTGATTCATGTCTTTCCACTCTCTCCTTTCCTCTCACATTCGTGAATGAGACAACCAGTCCCCCATACACAGACTCTAAGATGGATCCTGTATCTGGAGAGAAGGAATAGTACACACTTCTTGGACCCCTGAATCACATCAGGTTGATTTTGCTATGTTTTTCTTCTCTGACTTGGTGACTCAATTCCTGCAATTAGGTCATTTGACTGTGACTAAACTCCCACTCTGTGCCCAGTTGTCGCAAATGGGTCTGTCTTTAGTTCCCTCATTGACCCTTTTGTTATTTTTTGACCTGGACTTTCTCTTTTTTTCCACGACCCATTCTCCAATCTCAACAAGTCTGCCTCAGTTTACATAAGCTTCCTCTACTTTTTCATTCTTGACCTGTCCCAAGTGTCTGAATAGCCCAAATCATGATGGTCATTTGCTAAATGTCTATCCAGGACTATACTCTCAATGTGATAAAATTATATAATCAAACAAACATTATATAATATTATTAAGTACATGTACTACTCTTTGTCCACACATACTCTAACATAAAGATTATGTTTAAGAAATATAATGGATTTCAGTTCATGTTTAGAGACTCAATATGCTTTAAGCCTATGGACCTATCTGGTTCACTTGGTACATTGACTGAAGTCATGAGCAAAACATGACTTAAATTCTTGGAACAAAAATTATTTAAGCCAGTTATGACATGATTTTTCTTAAGATGGTTCCTTAGAGCCTTGTTCAACTAATGAAGACAGAATATAACTGAAATATTTTGGATTAGTTCCAGTTGATGGCCATAGCATATGACTTTTCTGGGCACATGCAGTGGCAATGAAGATATGCCACTCTAATCTCCATCCAAAAGAACCTCCTGCAAGGTGCATTGTGAGCTGTTATACCTTTAATCTGCTATGGCTCATGCCAAGGCCATACTTCCCATGGGCTGCTCCCAGAAAATACCTGAATGAGATAGAGTGTCAGAGCCAAGCCTTTTCCTCCTGACATGATGCCCTTCTAAGCTCAGGGGCTCCCCTTCAGCCTGGCTAACACCTTCTCAGGGAAGTGCCACAATCTCATGCTTTCATGGGTGTCCACCACCACTTTCCCCACCTACTACCTCTTTCTCTCCCCTTTACAGGCACCTCCCCATAAGTGTTTTGCATGTTTTGAAATTCTGCCTTAGTGTCTGTTTTTCAGAGGACCTAAGCTGATACATTACATTATGTCTTCACCAAACCAAAACTCTTTAAAAACCAACTCTAGCATAGCATGAAGCAAATCATTAATCTCTTCCTTCTATGGCATACTAGAAAGGAATCCCATGCACTTAGAGGAAAATAATTTGAAAACAAACAAATAAAAACCAAAAGCCAAACTCATCTTAAGGCCAACCGTATTTTGATAAGCCAACACATACGCAATTAGAAAATGACATATCAAAAATTTAAATGTCATTAAAAGGTAAATTATTTACTCTGGTATGTAGATCAAGGTATTAAATCTATAGTATATCTAAATCTAGAAACACAAGAAATTGAGGGGAGAAGCTAAAATTTACTTTGGTCTTCATAATCCCCTGCTTTCGGTGGGCAGGAGAAAAAGTTGGGGTTACATGTCATCCTGTTAATTCTGAATGATGTTTGTTTTGGGAGCTGTCTGAGATAGTGTTATTATCTCCCATAGAAGCAAAGTTTTCACTATGACTGAAAGAATAATCAGGGAAAAGTGGAAAACCAAGACAGCGTTGTACTCGTAAATCATGACGGTTGATTCAGAAAGGACAGCCCAAGGGAGGCCAAAGGGTTAATAAATACTGTCATTTTCACTCAATGTAACTGTCAAAAAGAGGGAGAAGGCACACTCAGTTTCATTTTGTCTGGAAAATCATTTTGAGAAATAAACATCTAGAAGAAAAAGCTCCCAAAATATAATTTTTATGAAAGAAATTTTCATCAGGGCAATTTTAAAAGGAGCTAAATTCTTTGGTTAGAGTCCAATATTGCAATTCATTTATATTGTCTTTTAAACATTAATTTTTTAAGAAAAACTATATGTTTTGGCAGTAAAAAATTAATTGCTGCATTAAAATCTCTCTGAATTTATTCTTGAAAAGAAAGAGTGCCCAATTATTCAAGTTAAGTTTAGCAAATTGATGCTTCTTCTTGAATTTGGTGAATATTACGAGAAATTACTTGAATAAAGATGCATTTAAGATAAATCATGATTGTGTTTTTTTCAGAGCAAATGCTTCTGTGAGGGGTCTATGGGAAGGCAAATTATGGAAATTAAATCTGAAGTCTAAAAACCGGATTTTCCGGATTGCAGGAATGCTTATTAATTTTATGTATATTCTGTATTTTAAAAAGCATTTATGAAACCCTGAGAATTAGAGATAATTCTGATTCTTGGCAAATCTGTCACATGACAGGAAATAAAGATAACTGTTATTGGATTTAGGTGCTTGACTTTATGAAATGACTTAGGAGCTTGAGTATTATCCTGGGCAGGCAAACTAAAACCCAAGAAGGATTCTCAGCAGGAAAAGGTCAGGAGGATCCTCAATGTTAGGATCTCAAAATGGTGATTTGGGGGTGATAAAATAGTGGCAGGCCTGGAGAGATCCTCTTGCATGACTAGAGCTGCTGCTGTAGCATGGGTGTGCAGTCCCAGGGCCTGAATCTAAGGAAAGAAAAGGGAGCACTGGGCATGTGGTCAATTGTTCGGACTCTTCATGGCAAGTCTAAGGGACAGAGAGAATTACTTTATTTTCTTCATACCACTCTTAATACCTGTTATAATAGCAACAACAACAAGCAGGTGACAATTGTAAGGTGTGATTTATTTATTTATTTATTTATTTATTTATTTATTTATTTATTTTTGGGATGGAGCCTCGCTCTGTTGCCCAGGCTGGAGTGCAGTGGTGCAAACTCAGCTCACTGCAACCTCTGCCTCCCCGGCTCAAGCAATTCTACTGTCTCAGCTTCCTGAGTAGCTGGGATTACAGGCACTTGCCACCACTCCCAGCTAATTTTTTGTATTTTTAGTAGAGATGGAGTTTCACCATTTAGCCAGGCTGATCTCAAACTCCTGACCTCAAGTAATCCACCTGCCTCCACCTCCCAAAGTGCTGGGATTACAAGCATGAGCCACCACGCCCGGCCTATTTTTAATATACTTTAAAATATATTGCAAGGAAGCACAACAATTATTATTTCCTTCAATTTTGAATGATAGGAAAATGAACTCACATAAATTTAGGGATTCATCCCAAGAATTATAACCAGTCAAAAGCTGAGTTGCGACAAGACACAGATCTTCTTATTTTCGTTTCTCTCTGTCTCTCTCCCTTCCTCCCTCCTTCTGTCTCTCACGTCATCACAGGGCATTCCATGATGAATCAGGATAGACGTCTAAGTGTGATTCAGCCACACACTGGCAAAATCCCATGGAAGGACAGTGTATGATGAGTTCAGAGAGAAAGTTAACTGGACAACACAGGATTTGCCATACAGCAACAAGGCAGAGCAACAGGATATGATGTGTAGTTCACCCTTAACATCTGATTTTCCAGTAAAAGGTTAAATCTCCCATCAAAATTGGCACGCACTCCCCGTGCTGTGACAGTGACTCTGAAAACCTCTGAAAACTTCAAAACAACGTCAATATACCAAAGGGAGCTTCCTACTCTCTGTTATTCTTGAACCATCTTCTTACTTTGATTACAGAAAAAAAAAAAAAAAAACTTTGCTTTTGTCAATTACTGTTTTTCTGCTCTTTGGTCCCAATCAGCAGTCTTCACCCATGGTAATCATTCCAGCATTCAATCTGTGCCCGAGTGGAAAATGGCAGCACTTGAGGTTATGGTGTCATTGCCGACAGTCTAATGGCAGGCTCGTTGGTCAGCCAGACTCACGCCCTGAGAGGCAAGATGATTCTACCTCATTACCTTGAACAGCAGGAATTCTAAATTCTGCCTTAAAAAATAGGTCAGTGTTGGAGACTTAGGAGAGCACTACAAATGAAACCATCTGGCTGGTGATAAAGAAAAAATAGCTGTGTTATCACTGAGGGCACAGCATTTTGTATCAAAGGTGGGTTATTAATTTTAACATATTGATATTTACATATAAGGAAATATTGACCAGGAATGACTTTTTAAACTTGACTGCATAATTTACACACAGTAGAACTTACTTTATTGGGGTATAATTGTGAGTTTTAACACATGCATAGTCATGTAACTGCCACTGTAATCAAGACAGAAAAGTTCCCGCAACTCCTGAAATTTTTTTGTGCTCCCCATTTGTAGTCAAACATCTCCCAATCCCTAAGCCACTTGCAACCACTAATCTATTCTCCATACCGAAGTTTTTGCCTTTACCAGAATGTTGTTTAAATGGAATCGTACAGTATGTAGCTTTAAGTTTGGCGGCTTTCATTTAGCAAAAGTCAGCAATGATTTTGAAAATATGTATACAATAAAACAATTCATAGATTAATGAGAATGAAGTATTCTTCGTCCTCACACGTATGCATGAGTGAGCTGAGCTGCACAAGAGAGCTTGGGAGAACTGATGCAGTTCTTCTCTTTGCCCACATTGGCCTCTCTCGGGGCAGGAAGTGAGCTCCCAGGCCAATTGGTCCAATCCCGTCATTGTAGAGTTGAGGAAGCTGTGGCACAGGAAATGGCCACAGGCACAGAAGAGGTTAGTGGCAAAATCAGTTCATGAATTCACGTTTCTGATTCTAAATGCAATTCTCTTTTACTTCTGGCAATGCAGCAATGTAAAGCTTCTTCTAAAATGAAAATAAAATATGAAGCTTGCTATGTATAATATATTTATTCTGTAGACTTTCTCTTAAATTTCAATATGAAGTAAAAATACATCACTAAAAAAATAAGCCAAGCCCTGGCATGATTACCCTCTAAATATATAGTATACTTACTTGATATTATGCATAGCATAAGGGAGGGAACTGCTATGGAATTTGAGCAATCTTTCTAAGTTTAAGAAAAACAAAGCAGATTGTGTTTTAAGCAGAGAACACAGAAACCCAGTATCTCTCTCTCTCTCTCTCTCTCAATATTGGCTAGAACTTACTAATATAAAATAACAAGAAACAACACCAAATACTAGCTTCAATTTTGTATTAAACCTAAAAGAGGTTGACTTTGAAGCAACTTATGGTGATGTTAGGATGACATATGTTTGCATGAGATTGAGCAGCTTTACTTGTTTCCTGTTAGAATTCTTTGGCTTCTTTAACTAAACCAGATCTGGGAGACAGAAAAGCTTAATGTTTCATTCTTAGTTACTCAATATTTCTGTTGTTGTGCCAAAGACGTCAATCACTTTTCAGACTAAACTCCATTCCAAGTGAAATAATCTCCACCCTCTGCTAAAAAGAAAACCCTCTAAAGGCCAGGGGACCCTTACTTCCCATCACCCAGAGTCAAGTTGAATGTACCAGAAATAGACTTCTCACACAAGGGTTGGCTGTCAGTAGAGTATGGCTGAAAAACAAGATGGGACCTGGTAGAGAATGATTAGCGAAACTAAATACATTTTTTCTTTCAATGATTCAAATTAAAGAGAAAAAATAGATGAGAAGTTAGCATGATAGCAAGAAGAGTCTATGCTATAGACAGGAACTAGAGAAGTTGTCATGTGGAAGCTGAAATGATGAGGAAGTAGAAACCATGAAAACCAGATGCAGGCTGTGGATAGAGGCTGAGAATTTGAGCCATCTCATTAGAGTGTAGCTGAGGCCCATGACAGTGGAGCAGTTGAATGTAGAGCCATGCTGTGCTTTTCCTAGGACCTTGTTGTTTGGGATTTCCTTGGTCCTGTGCTTATATCATCTCCCATTAACCATCCTCCTGCTCCCATTGCTTGAGATAAATTGACTGAATCTCTCCAGTCTTTGGATCATGAGCTTTAGACTCTATTCCAACAAAAACTGATAGCGAGGACTTGCTTCCCTGAAAAAAGTTTGTAGTAGAGTATCTTGAGCACAGGTGGAAAAATTCCTCTCTTACTGAAGTCAAATTGTACTTTTCTTTATAATTTCAAATTTTGTTTTAGATTTAGAAGGTACATGTGCAGGTTCATTACATGAGTTTATTTCATGACACTGAGGTTTGGGGTATAAATGATCCTGGCACCCAGGTAGTGGGCATAGTGTCCAACAGGTAGTTTTTCATCCCCTACTCCCCTCTTATCCTCCCCCATCTAGTGTTCTGCAGTGTCTATTGTTCCCATCTTTATGTTCAATGTGTACCCAGTGTTTAGCTTCCACTTATAACTAAGAACATGTGGTATTTGGTTTTTTGTTCCTGCATTAACTTGCTTAGGATAGTGGCCTCCAGCTGCATCTGTGTTGCTGCAAAGGACATGATTTCTTTTTCTATGGCTACATAGTATTCCATGTATATATGTACCACATTATCTGTATCCAGTCCACCATTGATGGGCATGTGGGTTTAGTCCATGTCTTTGCTATTGTGAATAGTGCTGCAATGGACATACAAAGGCATGTGTCTTTTTTTGTAGAACAACTTGTTTTCCTTTGGGTATATGCTCAGTAATGAGATTGCTGGGTTGAATGATAGTTCTGTTTTAATTTCTTTGAAAAGTTTCCAAACTGCTTTCCAAAGTGGCTGAACTAATTTACCTTCCTACTAGCAGTGGATAAATAATCCCTTTTCTCTGCAGCTTCTCCAGCATCTGTTGTTTTGACTTTTTAATAATATCCATCCTGACTGATACGAGGTGGTATCTCATTGTGGTCTCAATTTGCATTTCTCTGATGATTAGCGATGTTGAGCATTTTTTCATGTTTTTTGGCCACTTGTGTGTCTTCTTTTGAGAAGTGTCTGTTCATATCCTTTGCCCTCTTTTTAATGGGGTTATTTGTTTTTTATTTGTTGAGTTGTTTAAGTTCTTTATAGGTTTGGGATATTAAACCTTTGTCAAATGCATAGTTTGCAAATATTTTCTCCCATTTTGTAGGCTGCCTGTTAAATCTTACTTTAATTTACTGAGCATGTGAAGAAAAGAAATATGGATTAATGAAATGCCTGAATAAGAATGTCTTAAATAAGTAAAAAGCTTTCTCTAAACTTCCAAGTACGAGTGATAAGTAAATAAACAGCAACTAACAGACTGTTTCCAAGTGGGATTCCAGATAAAACTGCTTTAAATAAAAGAATGGACATATTTATAATGAGCACATTTATAGAACATTTCATCTTAAATATTTAAGAAGAGTTTCACTTATATATATATTCTCTCCTAGGAGGCCTTATTTTATCATGTCCCATTTTCAAACTCCTATTCATTTTTCAAAGTATAAGTTAAATAATACATTTCCTAGGCAACATTTCCCAAGTTTCCTAACCTTAATTAGTTTCCTATTTTAGGGTAATTGAACTTCTTTTTCAGCATTAATCACTTTTTTTATTTGGCATAGTTGTTTCTGTGTTTGTGTATTGTCCCTTCTAGCCTGCAAGTCTTTGCAGACCAGGTTTTTTTTTTTTTTCCAAGTATTAGGAGAAAGGAAATAACATACTCAAATATACTAAGGTACTATTTTTATTCACACATTCTTGATGGAGAGACTCCCATTTTTTAGCCATAGGCATGTGTTGGGCTGGGGAGAAACAAAAGTATTGCTCTAGTAGAAATGCAGAAAGAAAGAGTTAGCTGGGCAAACAGAAAGAGTTGGCTGGGCAAACAGAAAGAGTTGGCTGGGCATGTGGCTTATGCCTGTAGTCCCAGCATGGTGGAGGCCAAGGAGTACAGATTGCTTGAGCCCAGGAGTTCAGGACCAGCCTGGGCAACATGGCAAAACTCTTGTCTCTACAAAAATACAAAAAAAAAAAAAAAACATTAGCCAGGCATGATGACATGTGCTTGTAGTCCCAGGTACTTGGGAGGCTGAGGTGGGAGGACTACTTGAACCCAGGAAGTCAAGGCTGCAGTGAGCCAAGATTGCACCACTGCACTCCAGCATAGGTGACAGAGTAAGAACCTGTCTCAAAAAGAAGGGTCAATATTCATATGAAAGACAATATAATATACATCAGAGATTTTTCCAAATTACAAGACAGAGCCTCTTTTTAGAGAAAAGGTGTATGTGTTAATTAAAAGATAATGCCCTACAAAAGCACGTGTCACATACAGTTAAAAACAAACAATAGTTAAGAGAATTGATAGAGAATCAGATGATTCTGGAGGAAGGGATTAGGGTTGGCCTGTTTGGAAGGGCTGGGAGATGAAAGAGACAAGAGAAGAGAGACCAAGCGACATGTGGATCATGAGGGACCTCAGGCAGAAAAGGGCATCAGCATCAGAGACTGTGCAGCTCTGTGAGATAATCTATGACCAGCACCCACCACTTGGGCTACACCAAGAAAATCATCCATGTATCTGTATTAGTCTTCTGGGGCTGCCATTAAAAAATACATAGGCTGGGCCGGGCGCAGTGGCTCACACCTGCAATCCTAGCACTTTGGGAGGCCAAGACGGGTGGATCACAAGGTCAGGAGATCAAGACCATCCTGGCTAACACGGTGAAACCCCGTCTCTACTAAAAATACAAAAAAAAAAAAAAAAAAAAAAAAAAAAAAACAGCTGGGCATGGTGGCATGCACCTGTAGTTCCAGCTACTCGGGAGGCTGAGGCAGGAGAATGGTGTGAACCCAGGAGGCAGAGCTCGCAGTGAGCCAAGATCACGCCACTGCACTCCAGCCTGGGTGACAGAGTGAGATTCTGTCTCAAAAACAAAAAAACAAAAAAAACAAAAAAAAAACCATAGGCTGGGTAGTGTAAGCAACAGATATTTTCTCATGGTTTTGGAGGCTAGAATTTCGAAATTAATATTCCCATGGATTTGGTTTCTGGTGAGGGCTCTCTTCCTGACTTCTCACAGGGCCTTTCCTCAGTGTGTATGCATGGAAAGAACAAGACAGAGCAAGCTCTTTTGTGTCTCTTCTTATAAGGACACTAAGTCTATTGGATCAGGGCCTGCTATAAACTAAATTGTGACCTCCTAAAATTCTTACATTGAAGCCCTAACTGTAAATTTGACTGCATTTGGAGATAGGGCCTATAAGGAGGTAAGTAAGGTTCAATGAGCTGATAAGGATGTGGCCCTGAACCAATAGGACTAGTATCCTTGGAAAAAAAGAAACACCAAAGCTTTCTCTGCCTGCCACATGAGGGCACAGTAAGAAGGTGGCCACCTGCAAGGTAAGAAGAGAGCCTTCACTAGAAATGGAATCAGCTGGCACCTTGATCTTGTACTTTCCAGACTCCAGAACTATGACAAATAAATTTCTGTCATTTAAACCACCCAGTCTGTGGTGTTTTGTTATAGCAGCCCAAGCAGACTAGTACAGGGCACTGCTATTATTATCTCATTTAACTTTATCTCCTTAAAAACCCTGTTTGCAAATACAGTTGCATCAGGGTTGCGACTTCAACATATGAATTTGGGGGGTGGACACAATCATTCAGTATCCATTGTAGTGAGTTCCACAGCAGTCCTGCACTGCAGAGCTCAGTTAGGAACTTGCTTCACAGCCATCTGTAGAGGACATACTGTCTACAGATGCCCTCACCTTGCCTATTGAGTGTCTTGTAGGAAGATGCCTGCTTTTGCCTTCAGCTGTGGCTCAGCCCATCCAAACCACCCCATGTGGACAGCCCCAACTTCAATGGCAAAGGACTCAAGTCCGTGAGTTGCGTTGCCCAGAATCACACTGCTAGTCCAAGAAAAGGACTAATTCCTTGATCACTTCAATGCTACCCTATCGCTTATTACTGTAAAACAATTCTTAATTATCAGAAATAATGGAGAATATGACTAAAAAATGAGTAATTGAAACTGAAGATTATCCCACATGTTCATGTAGCAATGTAGCTCCATCTGTGTCCCCATTAAAACTTTCACAACTATACATCCATTTCCTGGCTTCAACTCTTTTTGTGAGATGTGTACAAATAGTGGACAAAACCAGGTTTAAAAATGGGATTGAATAATTCACAAACGTCTGTTGATGTTTGAAAATTAATCACAGGCATATTTCTCTCTAACCTTGGAAGCACCATTCATTTTAAAGATGTAAAAAGAATTTTAATAAGAATGTTGAGTTTGGCTCAACCTGAATTAGAATAAATGACATAGCATTGTTTTCCTCTTTGTTTGCAAAGCTCTCTCAGTTTTTCTTGTTATTGTCCCTAGTGATGAGCCGCATTCTTATCTGGGCAGGACCTGTTTTGTGCTTCAGTTTAAGTGTCTCCATTTTTACTGGAACTTTGCCTCCTAGAGAGTGAGGGTGACACTGAGGACTGAAAAGGGACATCTGTGGCCACTTCATCAGCCACACACTTACTCATTAACAAGAAAGTGTTTATTGTTTCATTGTGGCTCTAAGTCCTGCATTTAACTAAATTTTCAAGAGAATTCTTTTTGTTAAATGAAGTGCAGCACTCCACTGTTCTTTCCCTGCCTTCCCTTTTCCTTTCCATCTCATAGGTTGACTTGAAGATGAGAGACTGAAGGCAGGAGGAGGAACTGGGAGCACTGAAAATGAGAACAAAGGAAAAAAGCAACTGAGATCTGCTGTGCAGGGAATAGGGCGTGGTGGCTGAATGAAGAGCAAAAGAGAGGGAAGAATCAAGGATAGCTCCAATAGTGCCACCTGGGAGACTGGAATTCTCTTTCTATCCTTGGGAAAAGGTGTCTAAATGTTCAAAACATATTTCCAGGCTCCCCAGTGCACTGAAACATTAGGGCAGATTTCAGTGGAAAATGGTGTTGATGTAACTTACAAGGCTTGTGATGTGTGATAGGTGACAAATAGAAATTGGGAGGGCCACCTCTTTTCCACTCTTCTACAATAGATTAAAGATTTTATTGAGTTCAGCCACATCACAGGAGGTCCATTGGCCTCAGGTGAAGCGCACACTGCTATGGGATGGAAGGGATTGTGATCGCTTCTGTTTCCCACTCTTCTCCATTACAGAGTAATGAAAAATAAAGTAATAAAAATTCTAAATCTGGAGAGCTAAAAAATTAATAATGGCAAAAAAACTAAATTAGGACAGACCATCTATTCCCATTTTTCACTAAAATGTTTATTTCAGTAGAAACAGGCATTGTATGATATTATTGTTGACGTTAATTATATAATTTGATGCAAACTAAAATTTTGAAACTTTATAAGAAAAAAAAGATCCTAAGTAATTATAACTGATTGTGTTCATTGCTAAGGAAAGGTTATGTCAATAAATTTAATGAAATAACTCAGTAATGATAAACAGGATTTCTCAGACACATATCATTAAATGTGGCAAAGGAAGGCATTATGTTGCTGTGGTTCTGGAATAGAAAGTCAAATTTAATCATATTAGATGGTAAATTGCTACTAAGTTACTGTATTCTCCCTGGAGTCCAGCAGCATGACTCTGTATCCTGACCCCTTGCCGTCAATTAATATTTAAGCAATTGCTTAAGAAGATTAACAATCATAGCATGAGTTAACTTAATTTTGCCTATGGTTGAAGTACAATTAGCTGTTCTCTGTTATTGTAAAAACCATGAAACTTTATTAGAAATATTATGTTAAGCAGAGATGAACACAGCAATGCTCTCCTGTAATTCTTTATGGATATTAGAAAAGTAATATTTTGTCAATTCTTGTCTCAGAAGTCACATTTTTATATCAAATTTTTCAATTTTCTTCATAAATTAATCCTGCTTATTTTTCACTTATTTACTTCTATCTTTTTCTACTAGAGAGTAAGCCTTATTACATTCAGGGAGCGCCTGTCTTTTTTACTGCTATAACTCCAGTGTCCCAAGCAGTACCTGGTTGTAATAAGAGCCAAATAAATGATGAATGAAGGAAAAAAACTGCAAAAGAGAACTAAAATAATCCAACAGGGGCAAGAAAAGAATTGCAAGTTAAAGGTTTATAAAGAAAACTTCTACATAATATAATTGGTTCACTCCTCTGAGTGATGAGTTAGAAGCCAAGGTTCCGGATTTCCAAGTAATCAAAAGCACAGCTTCCTCTGGCAAGGATAGGTGAGGCTGCCCTGCATTTCCTGCTCGCCTGGTTAGAGAGATGCCCCTGACACTGTAGGACACCCATATTTATCAGTTTAGATGCCTTTTCATGGTGAATTTCAGGACAGAGCCTGACACATTGGACACACTGATTACCATTCCATTGTAATCAGCAGAGGCATGTAAAAGAATTCCAGATCATTTAGTTTATGAACTTACATTTACTGAAAGCCACCCGCTGTCTGTAAATGCTAGACCTGTACATTCTCTAATATGTTATTTTTTCACTTGTTTTAAAAGCCACTAGCTATACTTCACAGGGCTGAAAATCCCCAACACTGATTCTACCTAGAGTATCAGCTGAAATATTTCCTGTCCATAGTATAAGTTTTGTGGTGCTAGACTTCAGCTCACTTTTTTTTTTCCTGAAAAAAAATTTAACACCTGAAGTCTGACCTTTAATAAAATCTCTTACACCAAATGTATAGATGAAGGAAATTCACCGCAGAGGTGAAGCAATCTTGGGATTTTTTTTTTCTGTAGTAAAAACAAACCTTGCCAGGGTTTCACCCAGGATGAGCCCTGAGGTCAGGCATTATTCAATCATTTACTGTCAAGCATTTATTTAGTTCCTAATAGAAGTTTGACCAGTACTCGACCTCAAGGGTGCCAGGAGAAACAACGTATGCTTGGGCCCTGTTTGCCTCACAGAGGAGAGGGGAGAGATTTTGAATAGGCAAGTTCAGTGATATGTAAAGAATATTAAATTGGGCAAATACAAAGAGGAACCATTCTGCAAAGCAGGGGAACAGAAGCAAGTTGAGGGATAATGAAGCCCTTCCTAAGGCAGACACTTAAACTGCATTATTCCATTAGGCAGCGTAAAGACAAGCGGAAAGAAAACGATCATGATCGTCAACATTTCTCCAAGGTCTAACTGGTGGACTTAGCCTCTCAGCACCCTCCTTCAAATTTGGGGGAAGAAAATCTGATGGACCCAGCCTGAGTCAGGTGTCCACCCTTAGGTCAGTGAGCTGCGGGCAGTTCAGAGTGGTAGGACTGCCCAAACACGCCCCATGGGCAAGCCTTTTGCCGGACCTGTTAGAGGTACAGCCACTTCTCTTAGCAGGGACAGAGGATGGGGAAGTAGTGACTATCTGGCACATAAAGTTTGCTTCTTATAGATGAAATTCCAAAGACGCTTTGCCAAACGTAAAAATGTAGCTTCTCAGAAGCCTAAATGTCATAGTGGGCCACGGGTTCCCAAAACACCCCCCAGGTTTGATGATTTGCTAGGAGGACCCACGGGACTTAGCACATAGCTGTACTCATGGCTAAGATGGATTACAGAAGCAGGGCTCAAGGAAAATCATCAAAGTGAAAAGGACATTGGGGGAAAGTCGGGGGAAACCAAGTACAAGATTTCAGGGTACTTTCCCAGTGGAGTCACACAGGGCGTGTTTGATTCCCCAGAAATGAGCTTTAACACCACGTGGGAAATGCTGCCAATCAGGGACGCTCATTCGAGACTCAGAGCCCAGGGGTATTTTACTGGGGCCTGGGCTTACAGCCATCCCTTGCCTAGGACATAACCAAATTCCAGACTTCCAGAAGGAAAGCAGGTGTTCAGCACAAACCACATCGTCTGTATAAACAGTTTAGGCACATTGAGCTTGTTGGTATCATTTCAAGGATGGTAGGAACACTCCCAATTCTCAGTTCGCAGACACCAGGCAAGGGCCAGCCTTGCCAGTGGGCCTTTCAAAGGAGAGACATTAGCCCTGCTATATTAACTCTCCTGCACACATGCTGTGTCTACAAATGCCCTTACTCTATCTCTAGGCAGAAACAGGCCAAATTGATATTCACACTGTGTGCTGCAGCTTATATGATGTTTAGCCATGAGCAACACGTTTGCCTTTCATTTGTACAGTTGATTCTGTATCTTAAATATGGCTCATTTTCCCCAAGCATCAACTGTCTTATTTAACGTAGACCATTACCACAGAGTGACCGTTTGTTCAGGTGATTGTAGGTTTACCCGCTTCTTAAATATTTCCAAGTTTTTCAACCGCAGCTTGCCACTAGGAATTAATGCATTTTAGCCATACAGAGATCAGTTGTCCTTCATGTTAGTTTGAAGTTCAGACCACAGGGATCATTACCTGTTTGTGGGCAGGATTGTAAAGGATGCTGTAAATGTAGCTCCTCAGTGACGCTCTGCAGTGTCTGGAAAGGCATTCAGGCCAAGTGTACCCTGAGAGAAAACCAGCTGACTCTGAGTACTCTAAGCACAGAGGAGGTCCCAAGGTTTCCTTCCTTGTCTCAGGATATCTTTTGATTGGGTGGTCCCTTGCCTGTCATCTTCTTCCTCTTCTCACCTTCGTTTGCTTTGATCTCTTCTATTCGTCAGTTTGCTTCTCCAGGGTCTTGGCTCTAGCCCAATGGGGTTCTAAAAAGTCTTAAAATCATGTTGATTGTGGTGCCAGATCCATGAAGAAAGGGTAGCTGTAAAAGGCAGTCCTTTTACATTCTTTGGCACGGCAGGTCTAAGATACAAACAAGCCTCTCACCTGCTAACACCGCCTGCCTCTCACAGCGTAACGTCAAAGCATAAATTGCCAGCAAAGTCGCGGTTTCTGTGTTCTATATTACAAACACTCTCTTATCACCAGAGAAAAGAAGAGAGAGAACTAAGAGGCCAGCAGGGCAAAAAATTTCTTTCTGCCACCTGTTATCTCACCATTTCCAATACACTCACCATGTACACTCTGCCTTTTGACATCTGGGTATAATCCTCACCCAGTTTGAGAAGTCTGTCTTCAAGGAATTGTGGAAGACAAGCATGGCTTCAGCACAGGAAGGTGGGATTCCAGTCTTGACTATTGCTGATTTTATCCTGATATTTTGCTCTGGTGAATGACTTTCCGTTGAGTAACTTTGAATGGGATTGCATTTGAAACCATAATGATTAAGTTTGAATTGTAGAGTGGCCTTCCTGAATGCTTGTGGAATTGCTCTGAGGAGAAACTCTACGGTCACTCTTTTGCACATCCTTGAGAAAAATGAAATCTCTAACTGCTTCTGCTGTTTTCGTTTAACTCACTAGGAAGCTAAATGTCACAGTGTCTGAAAAAATTAGCTAGCTACACTTGAATAGTCATTTTTAAAGTTACTTTGCAAAAATTTTAAAGCTATACAGAAAAATATTCCACTTTCCCCAAAATTTTGCCTAATCGTATTCTCTATAATGAATGGCACTTATCACTAGGGAAGAAAATGGAAGAGAGGGAGCATAGGGGAGACTGTCACTTTTACTCCAGGTATTTTTATATTGAATAGAATATTTTATATTTTACGAATATATATACATATTTGTGGTGTATTGTCTATATATATTAATATTGCCACCTTTCTCCAGTTTTTTTTTTTTTTTTTTTTTTGAAACAGAATCTTGCTCTGTCCCCAGGCTGGAGTGCAGTGGTGCGATCTCGGCTCATTGCAACCTCCACCTCCAGGGTTCAAGCAATTCTCCTGCTTCAGCCTCCTGAATAGCTGGGACTACAGGGGTGCGCCACCACACCCAGCTAATTTTTTATTGTATTTTTAGTAGAGACGAGGTTTCACCATGTTGGGCAGGATGGTCTCCATCTCTTGACCTCGTGATCTGCAGCCTCGGCCTCCCGAAGTGCTGGGATTACAGGTGTGAGCCACTGCGCCCGGCCCTTTTTCCAGTTTTTCCAGAACAGTGCAGGGCAAGCTAGAAGAGTATCTCTTAAATTTAAGAGATAGTGTGGTATAATGACAGCCATAACACTTGTTATCTTTTATTCAGTATTTATTACTGAAGGCCTTACTAATTATCTTTAACTTTTATTGAGCACATACAATGAGCCAGGCACTATGTTAGACATTTTATGTGCATTGTTGCATTTAAGACTAGAAATTACACACAAGATCGGTTTTATCATCTTCTGCTGTACCCAGCTGAGGATACTGACCTTCAGTTAGTTGAAGAAACTGACTAGCTGTGCAGCTACTGAGAAACAGAGCCAGGACATGCCAGGAGACCAGCCTACATGCAAACCCTGTAGAAGGGAGGCCATGTAGTAGAGTGGGCACAAACGGGCACTGAAAATTGATGGGATTCACATCAGCCTCTACCACATAGAAGCTGTGTGAACAGTGGGCAAGGAATCTCATCTCTCTGTGCCTCAGCGTTCTTGCCTGGGAAACAGGCCCTATGTGTAAAATGAGAGTAATAGTAGACATGCCTCATGTTATGGACTGAATATTGATGTCTCCCCACAAATTCATATATTGAAGCCTCTTATAAAAGGAGAGTTTTCTCTCTCTCTCTCTCTCCCCCTCCTCCCTCTCTTTTTCCATCCCTCTCTGCACTATGCGAGGACACCCCAAGGACCAATAATTGGGCCCTCACCAGGAAGCACATCTGCAAATGCCTTGTCCCTGGACTTCCAAGACTACAGAATTGTGAGAAATACTTATGTGCTGTTTAAGTCACTCAATTTATGGTATTTTATTATGCCAGCCAGAACAGACTAATACACCTTATGAGGTGGTTATGAAAATTAAATGAATTGATTTTAGGAGGCACCTAGTGAAATTTCAGGACATGTTAGCTACAATTTGTATCTAACAAATATTTATTTATTTAAAGAACTAAGTTTTTAACTTAGGTTTCACAAAAATACTCAGAGGAGTATTTCACAAAAATTCATCCGACTCAACGTCCAAGCTTTGTCCTCCATGTCACCTGGGAACTGAAACCAAAGCAGACACAAATGTGGTCTCTAACCTCTGTGACCTGAGCTGAGTCTGGATCTCTGCCAAGATCCTTTTACTTGGCTGCAGGCTATGGTGACACCAGCACCTTCCTTGGAGGGGACTGCAAGATCATGGACTCCTGCCTGGAAGTGCTTCTCACTGGCCTGACTGCTGAGTGCCAGCACCATCACTGCCTGACCAGCAGCTGAGATGCTCAGAACCAGCATGTTGCTGGGTTCCGTAAACTTCCTTTGATCATGTAGATGTTGATAATGATTGCATACTGCTTCTGAAAGTTAAACTATCCAGGACAGATAAAAATCTTTTTGTGTGTCAAAAAACCGTACACTAAATGTATGTTATTACTACTAAGATCAAAAATGCATTTTCTTGTGAAGTTATAACTATTCCCAGTATATACTGGGATTCCTACAGTACCACCCAAAGTGTCCCAAGATGAAACTTGCTCACACTTCAACACCCTTGAATCCCACAGCTATTTGAGGTCTTTTATGCAAAGTACTATGTTAAGTGCTCTAGATGCATTCTTCCTGCCAAAGATTTTCTGTGCAATCTGTTGTTCCATACCATATTTCTTTCAACATGATACAACACAACTGAGTGATGCAGAATAGATTTTATAAAATGAAGAGTAAAGAAACACAACTTACCTTAATTTCCCCTAGCATTTGGAGTCTTTCCAAAATGGTATATACAAACTTATTCTCCACAGTGAATTATATATAAATAATTTCATTTGGAAATTAAGGCAAAGTTTATGAAACACATGATTTTATGAAGTCTTTTTGAAAATGAAAAACCATCCAGTTTTACATATTAAAGAACATTAGAGAAAAAAACTGAAGAGTCACTAGGGCTTAGGTAGATTTTCTTTTATGCAATTGGAAAAGATGGGAAGAAATTGTTTAGGCAGGGGAGAATAGGTTCGTTTTTTGTCAGGGAACCGGGTGGGAGGAGAAGATACTTGTTATCTCAGAGGCCAGGAAGTGCATCTGGGAGGAGACCAGGGGTAGGCAGCAGATGCCAGGGTGCCCCTCGCACATCTGACATGGCAAAGAAAAGTAAGGGGCAGGGACCACTTTAGAGAGCCACAAGCAGTGTGAAAGCAAATGAACAATGAAGAATTGCCATAATCCAGCTTTTAAAACATTGGTGTTGTCTACTGCGGACAGAGTACATTTTCCAGTTTATTTTTAAAAGACTTTAACATATCTTTGGGTTTTTGGAGGAGATGACAACATCTGAGAAATGAGAATATAAAGTTACTTAAAATTTTTCCTTGAGCAATTTCTTTCCTTAAATTATAATAAAAGCAAACTGATGAGACCAGTGATGTTTTCTATCTGAAAGTTTCTCTCATTTGTGTATAAAACTATGTTTTCTTCTACTTTTTAAAATTCATGTTCCCCTCACCCCAGCTAAGCTATTAGTTTTATAGTTTTGGTGTTAGATCATTATTAGATAACCCATTACTGTTAAACATTGTTTCGTAACCTTTATGTCATCATCAAAACCATAGTCCTTCTCCATCCTCTTCTAAGATGAAGCAACAACAACAACTATGTCTTATTATGATCTTTTTTTGCAAAATTCAGTGGAAAAATAACTAAAAGGGGGGCATATACAGTAATTAAATGATGCTCTCTTTATCTTGGACAACAGCAGAGAGTTTTGGTCACCTCAGTGACCAAAAAAATGTCAGTCAGCAATGGTGCCTCAGACAAGAATAATGCAAGATATTGGTGTTGTGTAATTCTCTCTTTGGTGTTGGTGTTTGATTAGTAATTGTCCTGCAGAATGGAAGCAGGCCCAGGATCTTAGACTTCCTGGTTTGAGCACTTTTTGACTTACCTGGCATCTTTCTGTAATATTGAGCCACCAATTTTGATAAAATCCAAAAGATATAGTAGGTCTTGATACAGAGTCTTAATGATTTGGGATGAAAGTCAACTTGATTTTCTAAAGAAGTCGTAATGCTGTCAACATATATAGTATAGGTTTTACAAAATGTAAAGAAAAATGATTTACCGTCATTTCCCCTAGCATTTGGAATCTTTCCAAAATAGTATATACAAACCTATTTACCACAGTGAAAAAAAAAGAAATTGAAAGTTTGGAGAATATTCATTGTAAAAAATAAAGAAGTAATACAGGATGGGACACATAAACTATGAAAATGTGATAAATTAGAATCTCTACCATCTTGGAGAAGTAGCAAGTAAAGAAGTGTGTTTGTGTGCATGTGTGTGTGTGTGTGTGTGTGCATGTGTGCTTTAGTTGTGTGTATTAGTCTAGCACCAATCCAAATATCTGGGATACTTTTCACCTTTTGGCTCTGTCCTTATATTAGCATTGAGGCCAATCTCACTCTGTGTAAAGGGGAATTTTAGAAACCCTGAGTTCACTGACTTCTAATTCTAGTAACAAGGCTGTTATCTTTTTGTCACGCTTTTGTTTATATAGTTGAAGCCAGCTTTTATGCCTATAAACAGGGATGATGTGACAAACACAATATATAACAACTGATATGGTAATATCAACTAATTTATAACATCATATGCAAATCAAAACTAAACACATGCAATTCCTGCTCTGATCATGATGAAGTGGCTTGCATTAGATAGCCTTCGTACAAAACACAACTATAAAAACTGTACAGAATACATGAAATTATGATTGCTGTTGAAAAGCATGAGAGCAATCAAGTTGGCAGGACTCAAAACGCTGTAGTCCCTGACAGCAGGCAAACGCTAGGAAGCGAGTTCCATTCACCCTGCTTCTTCCTTGAGAGTACTTGTTAATTCATAATGCCATGGAAGTGTTCTGTCAGAAGTTTGCAGTCCTGATAGGTTGCGGGGAGAGGATGGATCCAGGTCGTCAAAGAAGCTGAGCCTGGATAAGACAAATACAGGAAAAGAGGGAACCCCAGCTAAGTGAGCCCCCAAATCTGTGTGCAATCTCCCATAGAGGTGTTAACCAACTCCTAAGCTGTTCAATTTAAAACTCCAAGAGAGCCTGCAGAAAACAGTAATTGGGCCAATAAAGTACTGAGCAGATATTTTAGCAGCTACAAGGTGCTTGGAGGACAGAGGTATAGTTCAAGTTCTCTTGAAAATAGAAGAACCCTGGTCAACACTCCAGGCTCTCAGTTGACATTGCAGAAGCGCCATAGAAATAGACCAACCCTAACAAACTTAAAGCTAGTAGGTAATCTGCTTGTTGTCTATCTGCCTCTCAGAATAAAACATAATCATTTTAAAAGGAAGAAAACACATTTCATTTCAGAAGATCTACTAATTTTAATACATAATGTCCAGCATCCAGTCAAAAACTACAGAGCATGATACAAAGTGGAAGCAAAGACTCAAACACCATTACACAACTCAGGGCTTCCAGTAAGCCTGCCTGGAAGGGTTACATCTTAGTTCATGCTCACAGGAGGATTGAGAAAACGAGGGAAGGGCAGGGACGTAGGGAACAGCACTGACAGAAGCTGAGAGGCAAAAAACAACACAGTGTGTTCAGGAAGGTATCAGCCCTTCCCTGCGTGTTACTAGTGGGCAGTGGGTGCATGAGTCAGAAAGTGGCCAAGACAGGACTAGGCCATGGGTTCCTGAGGGTATGTACTTCAGCCAGTAGCCAGGTCCTCAAACTATTTTAATCCGTGTAACTAATTCTCTCCAGTGAAATTTTAGATATGAATCACAAAACAAAAAAAGAGGACTTCTTCAAGTCAAAGGGGGTCTGGGGTATTCGTGGTCCCCAGCTGCCACCCCCAAATCTTGATTTTTTTGAACCCCAAGATGTTCTTCCCCAGAATCTTTTAAGATTCCAAACATTTAAAAAATTACTCTGTGAGTGACAGGCCAAGGAGATTTAATGGTTGAATGAATTGGCCAGGTTTCTGCTTCAGCCAATAACTCTGGAAATTGAGTGGGGATAAATTTAAGACAATCGTGATGGTAAAAGGGAAAACGGATAAGGGGCTATTGCAATTATTAATGTGAGAGATGATGGCACTGGGAAAGATGTGGAGTAGGGGAAGTGTTAGAGAAACTTTTACATGGGAAATTGGGATAGATTGGATGTGGATGGTGACAGATAACATCTTTTTAAGAAGAGGCTTATCAAAATGAGTGACCAAGGGGTTTGGAAGAGTAGAGGCACTTGAAGAGAGACTGCATTAAACCTCTTGTATTTGGAAGTGATTTCAGAGGGGAGAGTGGCAGGGGGTGTGTAAGAGGGGGTGGTGGAGGGAGGTGGGTAAGGAAATGGAGAGGAAAGGGAGAGATTGTTTGGGCTGGCATTCAGAACATAAACAGATGTCATCAGAGAAGTTATAAAGAAAGTATATTCACTGGAGACATCCAAAATTGTTTAGAGTCCAGAATAATTCATGAAAACTATGTAATTGAGGACAATCGTGTCTCAGCTAAAACGAATAAGCTTTTGCAAAGTGTCTTAAATGATTCAGGTTCCAAGGCTATCAAGACTATGGTTGACGAACCGCAGAAACAAATTGCTTCATAAGCAAATAATTACCTTAATTTTAAAGGAAAAAAATACACCAATATCACCAAAAAGATATGTTGTTTGCACTTACATTTAATCATTTGTTTTGCAACAGACCAAGAAAATGAAACTGGTCCAACAGAATTTTAATTAGGTACATTTCCACTGTGTTATGCAGGTCTTGCCTGAGTTACAAAAATTTTTGGCTGGGCATGGTGGCTCACGCCTGTAATCCCAGCACTTTGGGAGGCCAAGGTGGGCAGATCACGAGGTTAGGAGATCGAGACCAGCCTGTCCAATATGGTGAAATCCCGTCTCTACTAAAAATACAAAAGATTAGCCGAGGGTGGTGGCAGGCGCCTGTAGTCCCAGCTACTCGGGAGGCTGAGGCAGGAGAATGGTGTGAACCCGGGAGGTGGAGCTTGCATTGAGCTGAGATTGCGCCACTGCACTCCAGCCTGGGCGACAGAGCGAGACTCCGTCTCGAAAAAAAAAAATTTCTTGTAATTATGAAAGGAACAGGAAAAAATGTGTGTTTGTCAGAAGAATATCCACATTACCCTTGAAAGCTGTGGTTTGAGCAAATAGTTCAGATAATATTCTTTTAATTTGGGGAATACTTGTCTACCTGAAAAGAGCACGGCCTTTAATATTGTGGGAAAACGATGGAAATGCTGAATATAAAAATTTATCTTTTTTTTTCTTTTTTATTTTTTTTGAGATAGAGTCTCACTCTGTCGCCCAGGCTGGAATGCAGTGGTGCAATCTCAGCTCACTGCAACCTCCACCTCCCAGGTTCAAGCGATTCTCCTGCCTCATCCTCCCACATATCTGGGACTACAGGTGTGCATCACCATGCCCAGCTAATTTCTTTGTATTTTTTAGTAGAGACAGGGTTTCACCTTATTGGACAGGCTGGTCTCGAACTCCTAACCTCGTGATCTGACCACTTTGGCCTTCCAAAGTGCTGGGATTACAGGCGTGAGCCACCGTGCTTGGCCAAGAATTTATCTTTTATATGGGAATTATATTCTACCCTTAAATTACTCAAGTCACAATAATGATCCTGCAACAAAATTACCTCTGACTCCCTATGTAATGAGTTTATTGGATAAGGTAGTTCCTTGGGACCCTCTTCTAATGGTGCTTCTAACTTTGAGATGCAAAGATTATCCTGGATTATCTACATAGTGGGGCAGACAGTGTTTAGGAAGCAGACAGATTGGAAGGGAAGCCAGATCTGCCCCTTAGCACTGCAGTTTAAGAATTGACTTCCTCAATTGCCAATGGTTAGGGACAACCCCAGCTGATGTCTAGTGTGGAAGCAGATGTGAAAATATAGGCAAGGTGTTATCACAACACCTGGCCAACTGTGGATGGTCAGTAGGTTTTCATCCCCTTTCTCCTTCTCCCCTTTTCCTGAAATGTGTCTCAGTGCTATAACTTATTCTAAGCCAAGTTGTGGGAATAGACAAGTTTGTATCTTCCTGAGTATCTCTCCTCTCCTTTGGCACTCCCGTTTTTTCCAGGAGGCAGGGGGCAATAATATCGTCATTGTTAGAGAACTTTATAGTTTACAGGACATAACACATATAATGTCTACCACACACTTCATTGATGTCCATTTATTATGAACTCATTTGTGCCTTGCTATAGGTCTGGAAGGTAGATGATATTCCTTTACGTTATATGAGATACTGAGGTGCAAAGAAGATAAGTAACAGCCTCAAAGTCAGATAGCTCTACCCGTGAGTACAAGTAATGCTCTATCTGGCAGAGCAAGGATTTGAACAAGGGTTTTGGCTTTGAACTTTACCTGGCAGTCCTCCACTGCACCTGGATATTTGCTTCTCCTACGTGGCTTCCGCCCAGGCCTGCCTTTCCCAGGTATGTCTCCTGATGCCACCTCCTCTAACACCATCTCTTCTCACGCCAGGCATTTCCCCTGATTCTTGACCTCGGCTTTCAGCAAGCCCCTCCAGATAAAAAATATCTGTTAATCTATTTCATTATGATGCTTTAAAATTTATTCTTCTCAGGTGGGCAGAATAATGCCCACTGCCCAAAGCTGCCATGCCTTAATCCCCGGAACTTCTGAATGTGTTACCTTACATGGCAAAAGAGACTTTGTAGATGGGATTAAATTAAAGACCTTGATGTGGAGAGATTATTCTGGATTACCTAGATGGGCCTACTGTCACATGAGTTTTTAAAATTGGAGAAGGTGTTCTGGCTGTGGTTGGGGGGACATGCAACTATGAAGGAAGTCAGAGAGATGCAATGCTGCCGGCTCTGAAGATGGAGGAAGGAGACAAAAGCCAAGGAATGCGGGCAGCTTCCACAGCTGGAAAAGAAGAGTGTATTAATGTTCTAGGGCTGCCGTGACAAAATATTACAAAATGAGTGGGTCAAACAAGAGAAGTTTATTCTAAGTGCTGGAGCCCAGAAGTCTGAGATCACAGCGTCTGCAGGACACTAAGGAAGGATCTGCTCCAGTACTCTCTCCCAGCCTCTGGTGTTTCCCTGGATGTGGCAGCATAAGTCCATTCTTCACATGGTGGTCTTCCAGTGTGCATGTATCTGCTCCCAAGCTTTCCCTTTGTATGAGAACACAGTGATATTGGATTAAGGCCTATCCTAACAGGCTCAACTTAACTTGATCATCTGCAAAGGTTCTATTTCCAAGTAAACTCACATTCTGAGACAGGGAGTTAGGACCTTAGCACTCATTTTGGAGGGAACACAATTCAACCCATGACAGCAAGGAAATGAATTCTTCCCTAGAGCCTTCTTAAAGAAATGTAGCCCCTCCAACACCTTGATTTCAGCCCAGTGAGACCCAGTTTGGACACCTGAACTACAGAAATATGAGATGATAAATCTCATTGTTTTAAGCCACTAACTTTGAGCAAATTTCTTATGTTAGTAATAAAAAACCAATAAATTTTCTAAAAGTCATTTCCAGTGGGAAAAAAAAGAAGGGAAAAAAACCCAGAATGCTAAGTGAGGGGGTGATGACGACAACCCACCTCAAAAATCTCAAAAAATATCTACTAACAATGAGCTACCTACCACAGCCGCTCACTCCTGGTGTTTTGGAAGGCCATTTCCCCTTGGGTCAAACTTAAGAAGGGAAACAGGTCACAAGACAGAAGTCAGTACTTTCTCCTTTCCTTGAAATAATCATATATCAAGAACTAGGCCTTTCCTAGTTGATGTTAATTACCTCCCTGTACAGGCTTCCTCTTTCTTCTTCATTATATTATTGCATTAACTTCGGCTGCTTCAGCAGAGCCAGCCAGCCAGCCAGTGTTGAGTTAATGGAAAATGTGACAGGTGTGTACATTGCTTATCAATGACATTAAGGCTGACTCCATCCAGGTTGTCTTGAAACAAACATGTAATTTTGAAAGCAGGAAGCAAAATAGCAAGCATACAAAAAGAAGTTGAATCTCTGAATAGACCAATAACAGGCTCTGAAATTGAGGCAATAATTAATAGCTTACCAACCAAAAAAAGTCCAGGACCAGATGGATTCACAGCCGAATTCTACCAGAGGTACAAGGAGGAGCTGGTGCCATTCTTTCTGAAACTATTCCAATCAATAGAAAAAGAGGGAATCCTCCCTAACTCATTTTATGAGGCCAGCATCATCCTGATACCAAAGCCTGGCAGAGACACAACCAAAAAAGAGAATTTTAGACCAATATCCTTGATGAACATTGATGCAAAAATCCTCAATAAAATACTGGCAAACCAAATCCAGCAGCACATCAAAAAGCTTATCCACCATGATCAAGTGGGCTTCATCCCTGGGATGCAAGGCTGGTTCAACATATGAAAATCAATAAGCATAATCCAGCATATAAACAGAACCAAAGGCAAAAACCACATGATTATCTCAATAAGTGTAGAAAAGGCCTTTGACAAAATTCAACAACGCTTCATGCTAAAAACTCTCAATAAATTAGGTATTGATGGGACATATCTCAAAATAATAAGAGCTATCTATGACAAACCCACAGCCAATATCATACTGAATGGACAAAAACTGGAAGCATTCCCTTTGAAAACTGGTACAAGACAGGGATGCCCTCTCTCACCACTCCTATTCAACATAGTGTTGGAAGTTCTGGCCAGGGCAATCAGGCAAGAGAAAGAAATAAAGGGTATTCAGTTAGGAAAAAGAGGAAGTCAAATCGTCCCTATTTGCAGATGACATGATTGTATATCTAGAAAACCCCATCATCTCAGCCCAAAATCTCCTTAAGCTGATAAGCAACTTCAGCAAAGTCTCAGGATACAAAATCAATGTGCAAAAATCACAAGCATTCTTATACACCAATAACAGACAAACAGAGAGCCAAATCATAAGTGAACTCCCATTTACAATTGCTTCAAAGAGAATAAAATACCTAGGAATCCAACTTACAGGGATGTGAAGGACCTCTTCAAGGAGAACTACAAACCACTGCTCAATGAAATAAAAGAGGATACAAATGGAAGAACATTCCACGCTCATGGGAAGGAAGAATCGATATCGTGAAAATGGCCATACTGCCCAAGATAATTTATAGATTCAATGCCATCCCCATCAAGCTACCAATGACTTTCTTCACAGAATTGGAAAAAACTACTTTCAAGTTCATATGGAACCAAAAAAGAGCCCGCATTGCCAAGTCAATCCTAAGCCAAAAGAACAAAGCTGGAGGCATCAGGCTACCTCACTTCAAACTATACTACAAGGCTACAGTAACCAAAACAGCATGGTACTGGTACCAAAACAGAGATATAAACCAATGGAACAGAACAGAGCCCTTAGAAATAATGCCACATATCTACAACTATCTGATCTTTGACAAACCTGACAAAAACAAGCAATGGGGAAAGGATTCCCTGTTTAATAAATGGTGCTGGGAAAACTGGCTAGCCATAGGTAGAAAGCTGAAACTGGATCCCTTGCTTACACCTTATACAAAAATTAATTCAAGATGGATTAAAGACTTACATGTTAGACCTAAAACCATAAAAACCCTAGAAGAAAACCTAGGCAATACCATTCAGGACATAGGCATAGGCAAGGACTTCATGTCTAAAACACCAAAAGCAATGGCAACAAAAGCCAAAATTGACAAATGGGATCTAATTAAACTAAAGAGCTTCTGCACAGCAAAGGAAACTACCATCAGAGTGAATAGGCAACCTACAGAATGGGAGAAAATTTTTGCAACCTACTCATCCGACAAATGCTAATATCCAGAATCTATAATGAACTCAAACAAATTTACAAGAAAAAAACAAACAACCCCATCAAAAAGTGGGTGAAGGACATGAACAGACACTTCTCAGAAGAAGACATTTATGCAGCCAAAAAACACATGAAAAAATGCTCATCATCACTGGCCATCAGAGAAATACAAATCAAAACCACAATGAAATACCATCTCACACCAGTTAGAATGGTGATCATTAAAAAGTCAGGAAACAACAGGTGCTGGAGAGGATGTGGAGAAATAGGAACACTTTTACACTGTTGGTGGGACTGTAAACCAGTTCAACCATTGTGGAAGACAGTGTGGTGATTCCTCAAGGATCTAGAACAATACCATTTGACCCAGCCATCCCATTACTGGGTATATACCCAAAGGATTATAAATCATGCTGCCATAAAGACACATGCACACGTATGTTTATTGCGGCACTATTCACAATAGCAAAGACTTGGAACCAACCCAAATGTCCAACAATGATAGACTGGATTAAGAAAATGTGGCACATATACACCATGGAATACTATGCAGCCATAAAAAATGATGAGCTCATATCCTTTGTAGGGACATGGATGAAGCTGGAAACCATCATTCTCAGCAAACTATCGCAAGGACAAAAAACCAAACACCACATGTTCTCGCTCATAGGTGGGAACTGAACAAAGAGAACACATGGACACAGGAAGGGGAACAGCACACACCGGGGACTGTTGTGGGGTGGGGGGAGCAGAGAGGGATAGCATTAGGAGATATACCTAATGCTAAATGATGAGTTAATGGGTGCAGCACACCAGCATGGCACATGTGTACATATGTAACAAACCTGCACATTGTGCACATGTACCCTAAAACTTAAAGTATAATAATAATAAAAGTGAATTAACTGCACTTGAAAGTCTGTTAAAATGGCAAATTCAGAACATAGCAAACTGACTTTATGCATCTATGGGATCTTGCCCTGTTCCTGAGGTTGAGTGAGTCCTTCCTGCCACCCAGTCTCCATCAAGTGTTGAATCTCCCAATGGATGGTGCCTATGCACACTTGTTCACATTTGAGGTGAGATTTTTGTTGTTTTTCCTCTGTAATATCCAAATGCTGTTTTATAAATATCTTCAAGCAATCTTAGCAGAATTTTCAGTCATTTACAGGCTGAAAGCTTGGGGCTGGATTGGGTCACACTATTGGAATTGAAAATTCATCAAAAAATGTCAGTGTACCTCCTAAGACTCACACAAGCTAATGGCGATGGTACTGGCCCTCCCCAGTCAAGTACTTGAGTGGGGAATGTTTGACTGTCAGACAGAGGGATACCGTAGGTTCTAAGTTAGCTTCTCATACTTACTGTGTCCGTGCTCTGCTTCCTGATTTCATCCTCTGCCCCCTCACTTCCCTCCATGCCTTGCCTCTTCTGCAATGTTTTGCGTCACAGATAATGGCCACCTAGGTGTCTCAGGCCTAAAATTTTGGAGTGATCTTTCACTCTTCACTTTCTTCACACCTTACATCCAATTTACTAAACAGTTTTTGTCCTTTCTACATTTAAAACTCATCCAGAATCTAACCACATTTTGCTCTGTTGCCCAGGCTGGAGTACAGTGGCCCAATCATGGCTTGCTGCAGCCTCAAACTCCTAGGCTTAAGCAATCCTCCCACCTTAGCCTCCCAAGTAACTAGAAGTAGCTGGAACAACAGGCATGCACCACCATGCCCAGGAATTTTTTGATTTTTTGTATAGACCAGGTCTCACTATGTTGCCCAGGCTGGCCTTGGACTCCTGGGCTCAGGCAATCCTTCCACCACGGCCTCTCAAAGTGCTGGGATTACCAGCGTGAGCCACTGCATCTGGCCTATTTTTGCTTTATTTTACTTTTTATGTATTTTTTAAATTTAATTTTATTTTAAGTTCTGTGATACATGTACAAGATGTGCAAGTTTGTTACATAGGTAAACGTGTGCCATGGTGGTTTGCTGCATCTATCAACCTATCACCTAGGTGTTAAGCCCCACATGCATTAGCTATTTATCCCATTAGCTATTTATACTGATGCTCTCCCTGACAGGCCCCAGTGTGTGTTGTTCCCCTCCCTGTGTCCATGTGTTCTCCTTGTTCGGCTCCCACTTATGAGTAAGAACATGTGGTATTTGGTTTTCTGGTCCTGTGTTAGTTTGCTGAAGATATTGGCTTCCAGCTCCATTCATGTCCCTGCAAAGGACACGACCTTATTCCTTTTTATGGCTGCATAATATTTCATGGTGTATATGTACCACATTTTCTTTATCCAGTCAGTCTATATTTAATGGGCATTTGGGTTACTCCATGTTTTTGCTATTGTGAATAGTGCTGCAATTAACATACATGTGTATGTATCTTTATAATAGAATGATTTATCTTCCTTTGGGTATATACCCAGTAATGAGATTCCTGGGTCAAATGGTATTTCTGGTTGTAGGTCTTTGAGGAATCACCACACCGTCTTCCACAATGGTTGAACTAATTTACATTCCCACCAACAGTGTAAAAATATTCCTATTTCTCCACAGCCTCACCAGCATCTGTTGTTTCTTGACTTTTTAGAATCACCATTCTGACTGGTGTGAGATGGTATCTCATTGTGGTTTAGATTTGCATTTCTCTAATGATCAGTAATGTTGAGCTTTTTTTCTTATGTTTGTTGGTGGCATAAATGTCTTCTTTTGAGAAGTGTCTGTTCATGTCATTTGTCTACTTTTTAATGGGTTCGTTTTTTTTTTCTTGTAAATTTGTTTAAGTTCCTTGTAGATTCTGGATATTAGACCTTTGTCGTATGGATAGATTGCAAAAATTTTCTCCTATTCTGTAGGTTGTCTGTTCATGCTGATGACAGTTTATTTTGCTGTGCAGAAACCTTTAATTAGATCTCATTTGTCAATTTTTGCTTTTGTTGCAATTGCTTTTGATGTTTTCAATGAAATCTTTGCTCGTATCTGTGTCCTAAATGGTATTGCCTAGATTTTCTTCTAGAGTTTTTGTAGTTTTGGGTTTTACATTTAAGTCTTTAATCCATCTTGAGTTTATTTTTGTATAAAGTGTAAGGAAGGGGTCCAGTTTCAAATTTCTGCATATGGCTAGCCAGTTTTCTCAGCACCATTTATTAAATAGGGAATCCTTTCCCAATTGCTTGTTTTTGTCAGGGTTGTGGAAGATCAGGTCGTTGTAGATGTGCAGTCTTATTTCTGAGACCTCTGTTCTGTTCCGTTGGTAGAAGTCCCTCCTGTTCAGTTGTCTGGAATAGTTTCAGAAAAAATGGCACCAGCTTCTATTTGTACCTCTGGTAGAATTCAGCTGTAAATCCATCTGGTCCTAGGCTTTTTTTGGTTGGTAGGCTATTTGTTACTGCCTCAATTTCAGAACTTCTTAATGGTCTAATCAGGAATTCAACTTCTTCCTGGTTCAGTCTTGAGAGGCTGTTATGTGTCCAGGAATTTATTCATTTCTTCTAGATTTTCTAGTTTATTTGCATAGAGGTGTTTATAGTCTTCTCTGATGGTTGTTTGTATTTCTTTTGGGTCAGTGGTCATATCCCCTTTATCATTTTTTATTGCATCTATTTGATTATTCTCCCTTTTATTCTTTATTAGTTTAGCTAGCAGTCTATTTTATTAATTTTTTTCAAAAATCCAGCTCCTGAAGTTATTGATTTTTTGAAGGGTTTTTCGAGTCTCTATCTCCCTCAGTTCCACTCTGATCTTGGTTATTTATTGTCTTCTGCTAGCTTTTGAGTTTGTTTGCTCTTGGTTCTCTAGTTCTTTTTGTTGTGATGTTAGAGTGTTAATTTGAGATCTTTCTAGCTTTCTGATGTGAGAATTTAGTACTACAAATTTCCCTCTTAACACTGCTTTAGCTGCATCCCAGAGATTCTGGTATATTGTCTTTTTTGTTCTCATTGGTTTCAAAGAACTTCTTAATTTCTTTCTTAATTTCATTATTTACCCGGGAGTCATTCAGGAGCAGGTTGTCTGGTTTCATGTAGTGGTGTGGTTTTCAGTGAGTTTCTTAATCTTGAGTTCTAATTTGATTGTGCTGTGGTCTGAGAGACTGTTTGTTATGATTTCAGTTCTTTTGCATTTGCTAAGGAGTGTTTTACTTCCAATTATGTGATTGGTTTTAGGGGTAAGTGCCATGTGGCACCAAGAATAATGTATATTCCATTGTTTTTGGGTGGAGAGTTCTATAAATATCTATCAGGTCTACTTGATCCAGAGCTGAGTTCAAGTTCTGAATATCCTTGTTAATTTTCAGTCTTGTCAATCTATCTAATATTGACAGTGGGGTGTTAAAGCCTCCCACTATTATTGTGTGTGAGTCTAACTCTCTTTGTAGGTCTCTAAGAATTTGTTTTATGAACAAGTATATATATATGCACGTATATTTGGTGCATATATATTTAGGAGAGGGATAGTTAGCTCTTCTTGTTGAAATTGATCCCTGTACCAGTATGTAATGCCCTTCTTTTTTTTAAATCATTGTTGGTTTAAAGTTTGTTTTGTCAGAAACTGCATTGCAATGCCTGTTATTTTCTGCTTTCCATTTGCTTGGTAAATTTTCCACCATCCCTTTATTTTGAGCCTGGTGTGTCTTTGCATGTGAGATGGATCTCTTGAGTACAGCATACCAATGGGTCTTGGTTGTTTATCCAGCTTGCTACTATGTGTCTTTTAATTGGGATATTTAGCCCATTTACATTTAAGGTTAATATTGTTATGTGTGAATTTGGACCCTGTCATCATGATCCTAGCTGTTTATTTTGCAGACTTACTGATGTAGTTGCTTCACAGTATCATTGGTCTTTGTACTTCAGTGTGTTTTTGGCAGTGGCTGGCAATGGTTTTTCCTTTCCATATTTAGTGCTTCCTTCAGGAGCTCTTGAAAGGCAGGCCTGCTTGTGACAAATTCCCTCAGAATTTGCTTGTCTGGAAAGGATTTTATTTCTCTGTTGCTTATGAAGCTTAGTTTGGCCACATATGAAATTCTGGTTTGGAAATCCTTTTCTTTAAGAATGTTGAATATTGACCCCCAATCTCTTCTGGCTTGTAGGGTTTCTGCTGAGAGGTCCACCATTAGTCTGATGGGCTTCCATTTGTAGGTGACCTGACCTTTCTCTCTGGCTTCCCTTGACATTTTTTCTTTCATTTCAACCTTGGAGACTCTGAGGATTATGTGTCTTGGGGTTGATCTTCTCATGGAGTATCTTACTTGGGTTCTCTGGATTTCCTGAATTTGAATGTTGGCCTGTCTTGTTAGGTTGGGGAAGTTCCCCTGGATGATATCCTGAACTATGTTTTCCAACTTGATTCCATTTTCCCAGTCTCTTTCAGGTACCTCAATCAGTTGTAGATTTGGTCTTTTTATGTAATCCCATAGTTTTTGGCGGTTCAGTTGTAGATTTGGTCTTTTTATGTAATCCCATAGTTCTTGGTGGTTTTGTTCATTCCTTTTCATTCTTTTTTTTTTTCTAATCTTGTTCTGCCTGTCTTATTTCAGCAAGATAGTCTTCAAGCTCTGAAATTCTTTCCTTTGCTTAGTCTATTTCATTATTTATACTTGTGGTTGCATTGTGAAGTTCTTGTGTTGTGTTTTCCAGCTCCATCAGGTCATTTATATTTCTCTCTAAACTGGTTATTCTGGTTAACAGCTCCTGTAATGCTTTATAATAGTTCTCAGTTTCTTTGCATTGGGTTAGAACATGCTCCTTCAGCTCAGTGGAGCTTGTTATTACCCACCTTCTGAAGCCTACTTCTGTCAATTTATCCATCTCAGCCTCCACCCAGTTCTGTGCCCTTGCTGGAGAGGTGTTGTGATTATTTGGGGGAAAAGAGGCATTCTGGCTTTTCAGCATCTTATCATTGAATCTTTCTTATCTTCATTAGTTTGTCTACCTTTGATTTTTGAAGGTTTTGACCTTTGGATGGGGTTTTTGTGGGGACTTTTTTGTTGATGATGTTGTTGTTGCTTGCTGTTTGTTTTTCTTTTAACAGTCAGGCCCCTCTTCCATAGGACTACTGCAGTTTGCTGGAGGTCCACTCCAGACCCTATTTGCCTGGGTCCCTCCTGCACCTACAGGTGTCACCTATGGAGACTGCAGAATAGCAAAGAAAGCTGCCTGCTCCTTCCTCTGGAATCTCTGTCCCAGAGGGGCACTGACCTAATGCCAGCAAGAAGGCTCCCAGATGGGCTGTTGTACCACCCTGTTTTTCCTCACTCTCCATGGGTGGTGCCAATTGCCCACTCAGCCCAAAAGAGAGACCCTGGATACTTCAGTTGCCAGTGCAGGATTCACTTGCCATTTTCATTATTCTCGGTGGGAGCCTCTGAGCACAGCTTTTTCTAGTCCAATTTTACTTTTTAAAATTGACAAATAATAATTGCACAGTTTATGTGGTATGTAGTGATGTTTTGATACATATCATGTTCAGTGATCAGATCTGGGTAATCAGCACATCCATCATCTCAAACATTTATCATTTCTTTATGCAGGGAAGAGTCAGTATCTTCCTTCCAGCTATTTGAAACTATTATTGTTAACTGTAGTCATCCTACAGTGCTATAGAACATGAGAACTTATTCCTCTTATCTGCTGTAATTTTGTAGCCTTTAATAAAAGGATAAGGAGGATAGTCTCTCCCTATCCTTCCTTTCTACACTTTCCAGTTTCCAGTATTTTCTGTTCTAATTTTTACTTCTATGAGATCAACTTTTTTTAGTTTCTGCACATGAGTGAGAACATGTGGTGTTTAACTTTCTGTTTCTGGCTTATTTCAGTTACCATGATGTCCTCCAGGCTCATCCTCATTGCTTCAAATGACAGGATATCATTGTTTTAATGGCTGAATAATACTCCATTGTGTATATATGCCACATTTTTAATCCATTCATCTGTTCTTGGACGTCTAGGTTGACTCCCTATCTTTGCTATTGTGAATAAAGCTACAATAAGCATGAGGGTGCAGATGTCTGACACAATGATTTCCTTTCCTTTGGAAAAATGCCCAGCAGTGGCATGGCTGGATCATATGATAGTTCTATTTGTAGTCTCTTGAGGAACCTCCTCATATGGTCTGGCTCTGTGTCCCCGCCCAAATCTCATCTTGCATTGTAATCCAAACTGTAATCCCCACGTGTTGGGAGAGAGACCCCATGGGAAGTGATTAGATCATGTGGGCGGTCACCCCATGCTATTCTTGTGATAGTGAGTGAGTTCTTATGAGGTCTGATTGTTTTATTATAATATAATAAATAGAAATATTATATATAATTATATATATTTATGTGTTACATTTATATTTATATGTAATATATAAAATATATTATATATAATTATATATATTATGTGTTACATTTATATTTATATGTAATATATAAAACATTATATATGCTATATATAATATATATTATATAAATATAAATGTAACACATATATAATACATAATATATATAAAAATAAATGTAACACATAATATATATCATATGTAATATTTATATTATTATATTATATATTATATAATATGTATTATATATTATATATATATAAAAATATAAATGTAACACATAAGGGGCTTTTCTCCCTTCTCTCATTCTCTCTCCTGCTGCCCTGTGAAGAAGTGCCTTCCACTACGATTGTAAGTTCCCTGAGGCTTCCCATGCAGAACTGTGAGTCAATTGAACCTTTTTCTTTATAAATTACCCAGTTTTGGGTATCTCTTCATAGCAGCATGAGAACAGATTGATACACCTCCATACTGTTCTCCATAGTGGCTATACTAGTTTACATTCCCACCAACAGTGTGTAAGAATTCCCTTTTCTCTGCATCCTCGCCAGCATGTGTTATTTTTGGTTGTTTTGATAATAGCCATTCTAACTGGAGTGAAACGATATTTCATCGTGAACCACATTTCAACACCATCACAACTACCACCCTGCTCCCACTAGATTAAAAAAAAAAAAGCCCCCTAACCTGTCTTTCTACTCTGCCTTTGCCTCCTTTAGTTGATTGTTAATACACAGTCAAAGGAAACCAATCGAAATGCAAATCAGCTATTGGTTGCTCAAAACTTTCCCTAGCCCTCTGTTTAACCATGACCTCTCACCGCCTGCCTCCTGCCCCTCTCCCATCTGCTCACTCCCCCATCCCTTATTCCTCTCTAGTCAATCGGGGCTCCTTGCTGTTCCTTGGATGTTCTCAGCCTGTTTCTTCCTCAGGCCTTTGCACTTGGTTCCCACTCTGCCAGGAAACTTTTTCTCAGACACCCTCCTGACTCTTCCTCAGCAGCTTCCAGGTCCTACTAAAGTGTCACCTTCTTAGTGAGGCCTTCCCTGACCACCATAGCTACTTTACTCTCCTCCAGCACGTTACCCACCTTACACACTACCTGCTTTGCCTATTCCTTTTGTTTACTGCCTGTTTTCCCTCACTAAAAGGTAAGTACCATGAAGATAGAAGCTTCTCCTGTTTTGCTCCCTACTGTATCTGAAATCCTAGAATAATGCCTACTCACAGTTATCAATGTGGCACTATAGGAGTAAGTGAATGAATGAATGAATCTCAGAGGAAGGTACAGGAGTGCCCAAAGTGCTAGTGATGTTGAGAATTCCTCCTCTGCTACATATGCCAAGATGTTGGTCACGGTCTGCAATCCTCTGAGGGAGTTATTAGCTATTGCAAAAGTCAACATGCCTATGATTTAATAGCTAATCATTTTCTTCTAAGTTGGCACTTTCCCATTCCTGCAGTTGTGGATGGTTTGAGGTTTGTTCAGAGGCTTGAACAATACAGCTGTGCACTAGAGAATATACCTCACTTCTAGCCTGAGACCTCTTATCTCAGACAACACGGAAGGGCAGAAGTGAGAATTATGTAAGGGAAACCAGACCTTGTGCTATTAGGAGCAGGCTTTGAGCATGGAGATTTTTTGTTGTTGTAGTTTGATTATTTTAAGAAAATGCTTTATGGGAGTTTTTCCACAATAACTAATGGACTGGAGATTTGCCCAGGAGTAACAGCTCTGGGCACAGCGGTGGTCAGAAGCAGGGTGGCATGTGAGTGGTTCATTCACCAGTTTGTTCATGCATTTGCCGAAGATTTACTATGTGCCAGATGTTGTGCTGGGCACTGCAGTTACCATGAGGGACAAGATCCTGTCTCTGTTATCAAGAACTTCTAGGCTGGTTAAGTACTCAAGTATAATTCATAAGAGGGACGCATAGGAGGGATTCATAGAAGGGTCTCTTGCCCTGGTTGGGGCGGGGAAGATGGAAAGCAGGTGGTGGCTGAGCAAATGAGGAGCACCAGTAAAGCTAGCCAAGTGTAGAGGAGAAAGCCAGGGCCGAGGCCCACAGGCGACCAGAGTCGTTGTGCTCAGGACCTGAAAGTGGCCCAGCGTGGCTGAGGCTGGACAGAGGAGAGAGCAGAGGAGCCCAGGGGGTCGAAGGTGTGCCCGTGGATGGCCTCACCTGTTGACTTTTTCTGCAGTCCATGGAGGCCACATTGCTATTTTGGGTGGCACCTGATAACAAAAGTAACCGTCATAAAACTGTTTGATGAAGGGAGAGAACATTGGCCTCCTTGACTTAGACAAATCAGAAGATTAGAGTGGGAAGCAAGTGATTAGAGTCATCTAATTAGGTATTTTAGAAATCCACTGCCCAGAGAGGTTGAATTGCATTCCAGGGTCACACTGTGAGTTGGTGGTAATGCATAACTTGCTTCTAAGTTCTTTTTTCTGTTTTCATAATGATAGAAGTTTTATATTAAATCTCACCAAGAAGTGGTGAATGTATAAATGCAAAAAGTAATGAATAATACCATTGGCAATGTCCTTTCCGGTGAAAGGGAAGCAGATTTGACTTTAAAGAGGATGTTCACAGAAGTGAAGAGGGGGAGGGAGCCTGTTGTCCCCCAGACCTGAGAGTTTTCTGGCTCTCCCTGGGCATCCTATTTGTCCCTTTTAGTGGCTTGTTGCCTTGTCCTGTAAAATGGCACCTCCAGGGATCAGGGCAGGGATGACACAAGATACCGCACATAAAATGTCCACAATGCCTGATACTGAGTGAGCACCTGTGAATTTGGGAGCTTCTAATGATGGTAATGATCCTGGCAATAATAGCGAGCACTGAATACTAAGGCAGGTGGCAAGAATTTGCAGTTGTATCCTGACAGAAGACTACTCAGGTACTTAGAGACCTCAAACCAGGACTCGTCTTAGGGGAGCCTCTGGCTTAAAGCACAAGAGAGTTATTCAGAGGCCAGTGAAAATATCAGGAGAAGTCCCTTGATTCAAAAGTTGCAGGCACAGGGGAGGGAGGGGGCTCACTGTCAGCCAGGAAGAAGGATGAGACCTGGCTGTGTTTGCGTGTGGCTTTCATTTGGTTTATCTTTCTTCCATATATGTATTATATATTAAAAATGATATACAGTGTCACCTTCACACTTTCTTTGGATAATCAATTTCCCTGTCAGTATGTTCCAGTGACTCACAGTTCAAGCTCTGATAATGACTCATAGCAGGCAAGCCTTTTTCTCAGGTTATGAACATAGATAAATACTTTTATTTAATAACAAGACTCAGCCACAGAGGAATAAAAACCTGACCTTTTCTATGCAGTTTCCTTTCTCAGATAATAATAAAAGATACAAGGGCTATATTAACAATGAGCTTCTGAAAAGGCATTTAAGAAGCTTCAAATACTGTTTTTGTTAAGTTGAAAAATTGCATGAAATTGCATTTGAATTGTTATATGACCAATAGCAGGGAAGCAGAAGAGAGAAATAAATGCAGGGTATTTTTGCTGGTGCATAACTGACAAAGCTGTGGCTAGGATATGACACGGACAATCTAAGTAATAAGTGTATTCACCAGGAAAACCATAATTTTAAAATCAACTCCTATATTTTAAAAAACACAAGCTCAAAAGTTTTGCATAGTTGTCTATAATGCATTTTAAGTTTTTCATATTTTTTTCTATAGTAAAACTCTGCACAGTGAAACGAAGCTTCAGAGACATGTAGTATAAAATGCCATTTTCTGCCAATGGAGGGTATGGCTCTGCCAAAATACTTATGTGTAGGTTCATAAGAGACCCTTGCAGTTTCCTGGGCTTGGCTGTCTTGCTCTCACTTTATGAGAGGATAGTGTGACCTTAATAGAAAGAGGCAAGTTGCAGCTGTGACCTCAGTCATATTCTACCACCTGGAAAGCCCATTCGCTGTTTTTTGCATTTGTAAATGTTTCTGATTTCTAAAAGCCCTGCTTAAAAACTTCCTTCACCATGAAGTCCGCCTGTCTTTGCCCTTTTATGGGTGAACCCTGTCTCCTGGGAAGCCTGCAAGCCTTTTATGTCCACTTCTCACAGGCACCAATTTTCTCTCTGAAAAAGGTAGTGTGATTTAATGGCAAGAGCATGGTGGTCATGTGCTTCAGGTCTAAATCCAGTTTGCTCATTTAGCACATACTTGAGCTTGAGAATATATATACCTTTCCAGTATTTTTCTGTAAAATGAAAATATAATATTTTTTAAATGCCAAAAAAAGTCTGTATAAGTCACAGATTCAGCACTCAAGAGCAATAACAATGGCGGCAGCTACTGCTTAGGGGGGACTTTACTATTGATGGGTGCCTTAAATGAACTATTTCATTTAATTCTCACCTGGTGTTAAGGTAGGTTCTACTATTATCCCCTATTCCCTCCATAAGGAATCCAAGACACTTGCCTAAATTTGCTAAGATTATCCACTTCTGCCACACTCCTCTGTCAGTGCCCCTCACTACTATTGTTCTGCTTCTGGAGAAGGTTATTTGTTTTATAGTTACTTAGGTGCTTTATAATTACTTACATGCATTGTATTTAGCTATGTCTATTTCAGATAGTAAGTTTGGAATTCGTAGTTTTCAACTACAGCACCCAGCTTGCACCAGAGGAAAGGCTAACACAGAGGTCCCACCTACCTGGAGTATCAGAAAATCAGCTTCCCCCAAACTCAGCTTTCTCCCTCTTTCCTTGAAACCTTCCTGCCTTATAGGGAGCCAGCTGTGAGTCCACCTTGGACATGAAACATCTCCTTTCAGGGACTTAAAACACTAAATGTCTGGAAAGACTTGTTAACTGACTCAAATTCTCTGGGATCCCAAAAGAAGGATTTGAATCACCGTGCAGGGAGGGAGAACCAGAGCCCTTGAGGATCCAATCCATGGACAGGCACATTGCAGGGAGAGAAGGAGGCCTGTGGCTGCTCTTCCATAATGCCACTGGTGTTTTAGATAAGCCAAACCAAGCCCCTTGTGTCTGTGTTGCAGTGTTTCTACAAAAACCGTGTAGATTGGTATCTTTAAAGTCTTGAAGAACTTTTGGTTCTACCATGATAGAGTAGTCACATCCCTTCAGGTTGTCCTGCCGCAATTAAAAAGCCCTTGACGAAACACAATAACAAGCACAGGAAGACTTTGAACTATGGAAAGAAGAAGGCAGGATGCCTGGGGACTTTGGGATTCAAGGAGATATAGTGGTGACTTCCTAGAGTTTCCTTATTGCTTCCCATATATCTTTGACAGGCTGCTGCAAAAGCCTCTATCAGGCAGACAAAAATATCTCCGAGAAAGCCTACTGCCCCTCATGAAAATACCAGGAAAGGCATGGTCTAACAACAGAAAATTATTTGGACAATACCCATCCTACTCCAAGTAAATCTTCATGGATAAAACCACTCCCCCAACCCCACCCCCATAGTTTCACGGGGCCAATCAAGGGAGAAGTTGATCTCTTGGCCCATCCGACTCCCAACCCCACTCTGCAGAGCCTAGTGTGGGCTGAGCACTCCAATTCCCTGCCTGGTGGCGTCTACAGGGACAGCATGCAGCTGACTTTCCATTACTTGTCCAGAAGAAGCAGGCAGTACTCAGAATCCCCTGCCAGGGACCAGCTGCAACTGAGCCTCCACTCCTACTCAGCATCAGCTAGACTGACAATGGTGTTAGGACTAGTAAGTAGGTTCCTGTACCCCATCTGTGGGTCAGCAAGGCACAGTGGTGAGCTAAACTTCCACACGCACCTATTACGAAGGAGGTAAAAATAAGGCAGTGCCAAGAATGGCTAGCTGGCACTCCCATGAATAATTAACATCAAATTTTGAAAATCTCTTATAGAAAGTACTGATGGAAGAAACACTGCCAACTCATTTTACATGTGAATATTTATTTCTCTGAAACTGAAACCAGGCCAAGACCACAAAAATAAAGAAAGCTACAGACTAATATCTCTCATGAACTTACAAGTAAAAATATCACAAAATACTAGCAAATTCAACTCAGCAGTGCATAAAAGAATTATATACCATGGCAAGTGGACTGGATTTTATACCAGGCTACTCTGACATTCAAAAGTCAATCAGTGAAATCTGCCACATCAACAAGCTAAAGAAGAAAAAATCATACAATCATATCATTTGACAAAGAGAAAACATTTGACAAATTCTAATATCCATTAATAATAAAAACTCTTAGTAACCTAGGAATAGAGGGCTCCTCATCAACTTGATAAAGCACATTTGCAAAAAAAGTACAGTTAACATCACATTTAATGGTAATGGAATGATTGCTTTGTCTCTAATATTGGGAACAAAGTAAGGGTATCTGCTTTCATCCCTTAAACAACAAACTGAAAATCTGGCCACTACAGTAAGCAAGTAAAACAAATCAAAGTCATACAGATTGGAGAGGAATAAATGAAACTGTTCCTATTTGTCAACGGCATGATCGTCTATGCAGAAAATTCCAAGAAATCTATCCCCTTCCCAAAAATACACACTTCTAGAATGAATAAGTGAGTTTAACAAGTTTGCAGGATACAGGATCAACACAAAAAAATCAACCACATTTCTACATACAACAATGAACGTGTGGAAACTGAAATGAAAACGCAATACCATTTACAATCACAGCAAATAACATGAAATATTTAGTTATAAATCTGATAAAACATGTACAGGATTTGTGTGCTGAAAACCACAAAATGCTGGTGAAAGAAACCAAAGAATATCTAAGCAAATGAAGAGACATACTGTGTTATGGATAGGAAGACTCCACATAGTAAAGATGTCAATTCTCCCAAAATTGAACCAGAGATTTAGTGTAATTCCTTTCAAAATTCCAGAAGATGATATTTTCTAGACATGGATAAGTTAACCTAAAATTTATATGGACAGGCAGAGGTCTTAGAAGAGCTAAAACAGTCTTGAAAAAGAAGAGGGAAGTAGGAGGAATCTGATATTAAGGTTTAATAAAATATGTACCTACAGCAATCAAGATGTAAGTGGAGGAATAGACACAAAGATTAATGGAGCAGAATAGAGAAAAATATATATTCACACAAGTATGGTAAACTGGTTTTGATAAGGATGCAAAAGGAGTTCAGCAGAGGAAGGAAAATGTAATATTTTCAACAAATAATGCTGAAGAAATTGGATTTCCGTAGGCAAAAAAAAAAAAAAAAAAAAAATGAACCTCAACTCGAACCTCACATCTTATGTAAAATTTAACTCAAAATTGATTATGGACTTAAATGTAAAATGTAAAAATAGAAAACTTTTAGAAAGGCTGGACATAGTGACTCACGCCTGTAATTCTAGCACTTTGGGAGGCTGAGGCAGGTGGATTGCCTGAGGTCAGGAGTTCAAGACCAGCCTGGCCAAAGTGGTGAAACCCAGTCTCTCCTAAAAATACAAAAATTAGCTGGACATGTTGGCGCACGCCTGTAATCCCAGCTACTCTGGAGGCTGAGGGAGGAGAATCGCTTGAACCTGGGGGGGACAGAGGTTGTAGTGAGCTGAGATGCCGCCATTGCACTCCAGCCTGGGCAACAAGAGCAAAACTCCATCTCAAAAAAAAAAAAAAAAAAAAGAAAACTTTTAGAAAAAGAAACAGGAGAAAATCTCTAGAATGTAGTCTAGAGCTAGGCCAATAGTTCTTAGACTTGACATCAAAAGCATGATCCATAAAAGGAAAATTTGATAAACTGGAATTCATAAAAGTTAAAACTTTTTTCTTTACAACAGGCCTATTAAAATGATGAAAAGACAACCTATAGACTGGAAGAATGTATTTGCAAACCACATACCAGATGAAGGAATAGTATCTAGAAGCTACAACTCTCAAGACACAACAGCGAAAAAAAATCAAGCAATCTGGTTAGAAAATTGGAAAAAGATTTGAAGAGAGATTTCAGCAAAGAGGATATATGGTTGGCAAATAAGCACATGAAATTATATTTAGCATCATTAGCCATTAGGGAAACGCAAACTAAGATTAGGATGAGAGAGTACCACATACCAGTCAGAATGGCCAAAATAAGCAACAGTGACAACACCAAATGCTGGAAAAGATGCAAAGAAATGAAATCATTTATATATTTTGGTGGGAATGTAAAATACTACAGCTGATCTGGAAAATAGTTTCAAGTTTCTTACAAAACTAAACAAGAAACTACTAGGAGACTCAGCAATTGCACTCTTAAGCATTTTCCCCAGAGAAATGAAAACCTGTACGTGAATGTCCATAGCAGCTTTATTTGTAATAGCCAAAAACTAGAAAGTATCCAGTGGATGAAGGTTAAATAGCCTTGGGTAAATCCACATTATGGAATGAACTGTTGATGCACACAGCTTGGATGAATCTCTAGGGAGTAACACTGAATGAGAAAATCCAATCCTAAAAGGTCACACACTCTATGATTCCATTTATACAATACTTATATAAAGTGACAAATTTTAGAAGTGGAACAAAATTTAGTGATTGCAGAGGGTTAGGAAAGGGGAGACAAGGAAGGTAGATGTGGCTATAACAGGACAATTAGAGAGATCCTTGCATGATGGAACGGTTTTTTACTGTGTCAATTTCAGTTTTCTCATTCTGATATTATAATATAATTTTGCAAGATGTTGCTATTGGGGGTAACTGAGTAAAGGACACAGGGGATCTCTCTGTATTATGACTTACAACTATGTGTGAATCTGTAATTATCTCAAAATGCAGTTTCATTTTAAAATGAATTATTGTAAAATTCACAGCCCTGTATTCTCTGTCTCTTCTTCTGGGGTTATGATTAAATGTATGCACCTCTTACATACATGTCTTACCCTCTTCTGTGTCATATCTTTTCATTTCTCCTTTTCACACTTTGAAGAGTTTGTTCACACTTATCTCCCAGCTCACTTACTCTCTTTTGAGGTGTGTCTAGTCTGCTCTTAAACCTGCCAATTGAAATTTTATATATTTTGTTTGCTTGCTGTTGTGGTAAGAGGGTAAATCCAGTTCCTGTTACTACATCTTGGGCAGAAGCTGAAGTTCGCCCATTGAGATTTTTTCTAACAGTTCCACTTAGTTCTTTTTCTAATCTTTAATATTCCTCTTTATCACTTTCTTTTCTCTGCACATATCTTGAAACTTGCTTTTTATTTCCTTGTACATAATCAGCATAGTTAATTTACAGTCTGAGTCTGATCATTCCAATTCCTCAGAATTTTAAAGATCTTTTCTGTTGCTTCTGCTGGTTCTCACTCATGGAATTTCCTCTTGTGCTTTATTATTATTATTATCCTGTAAGAAATGATTAAAATAAAATATATAGAAATAATTTCAGGTTTAAAATGAAGATATTTTTCTCCAGAGAAGATTTACATTTGCTTTTTTCCCAGAGCTTGGTTTCTCTATAAACCAGGTTGAAGGCTTGAGATGGTTGATTTGATCTTGGCTGTGTTTCCTGTGATTTGCTCCACCTCTGGTTCACCTTCACCCTGGGAAATAACACTGTAGAATCCTAGCTTTCCATGTTGAAATTATACATATATATTTTGTGGCTTAAATACAGTCAATAATGAGAGTTTTAAAAGATGGTGCCTGATAAAAGATGGTGCAGCTTGGTGGTGAGTGTAGATATACCAAATAGAGTGCAGCCTCCAGAATGCAGTATCAAACAGCAATAATAGGGGACTTAACCTGAGACAGCATCAGCCTGAGGGAGTCTGACTTTTCTAGTCCTATGAGACAGGGCTGAGAGATGAATGACAGGAAACCTGGCAGGCTTAACAGCCTGAATTAGATTCATAGCCTTTGGGGAATATTGTAAGATGGCAACTTCTGCCCCTTTAGTTGGGTAAATGATTCTGATTTCTTACCTTTGAGAGGTCCAGAGAGTGTGAAATAAAGAAGATAACTCTTCTCATGAGCAAGAGAGACATCAGCCAGCCACACAATATCTATTAATTTAACCAGCCTAATGGGCAATGCATTGGCTGTAGACCATCCTGTAGAGAGTTTAATTCCACATGCCATTTACTACCTCTCAACAGGGCATTTTGCTTTTCAGAATCTTTTTCTGCCCCTAGAAAACTTAACCTACCTTCTGCATAGCTACCAAATCTTTCTTCGGATCACTAACTTTGTTGCCTCCATTTAAATCAGAAATAGCCATGGGGATGTGGTGAGAGAAGACCCTTTCTGTCCTCTGAGAATATTCCAGTCTTTTATTTCCTTTGCCCAGGTTGGAGCAATAGAGTGATAATAGAATACTATAGTTGGAAAACATAGTTGGAAAAACTATATAGTTTTTGGAATATATAGTTGGAATATAAGAAGAGTTGGAAAAACTCTTCATGATCATTTACTGCAGTGTTTCCCAGTGCAGAAACATGAGCCACGACTTTTAGCTTATTTAAATCACATAGAGAAAAAATTATTCCCTTTGTAAATTCTCTTTTAATCCTCATAAGATAGAGAAAATTTATTGGTGCAAAGCTGTTTTTAATACCCCTCCAATATATTAGTTTCTATTTTTCATGAAAAGAAATCAGGTCTTGTTTTCAAAGCCTTTTTCAGACAAGAAAACCTAAGTAGGATTTATTGGCACTGTAAAAGTATTTGTTTTCCAGTTACCATCTATTTATAAAATGTCATACTCATTATTCACTTATAGAAGCAATTAAAATTATATTTAAAATAAGTTTAAGCAGAATGAATCATTATAAAGGGCACCTTTAAATAAATAATACTACAGATGGGATGTGGCTCTGGCAAAAAATTCCTGAAGGTGGGAGGTATTCAGAAAATAGAAGCTTGGGTAACACTCTCTATGCAACCCTATTCTTGGATGGATGAGAAAACTAAAGACAAGGAAGCTAGGTGATCTGCCCAGGTTTACCCAGAAGCCTATTGCAGACTCAGAACTAGAACTCACGCCTTTTTTCTCCCAACCTGGTGCATGTTCAGCTAAGTCACATGACATTTTCCTGATAAAGAGAGCCAGGCTGAGTTGCGTGTGCCCATAGAAGTAGAAAGATTATAAAAAGGGATCTTCCATGTTATTTTAAAAAACCACAAATTTTAGGGCTTAATAAGCATTTACAAGATCACTGAATCATACTGAAGAGTCTAATATCAGTTTTAAGATAAATAAGAAGATACTGAAGCCCATATTTGGGAATTTCTTAGTAAGATGCCACTTGGAAGCCCTGTGGCTAATTTGAAACAATCAGACAATTCACTGGTTCTTTACCTTGACTACATATGGGGCCACTTGGGGTTCTTTCTAAAAATACTGATGCCTGGAAATTACCACCTAGAGATTGTGATTTAATTGGCATAAGGTCAATCTGGGCTTTGGGAGTGCTAGCAGCCCACCTGGTGATTCCAATTCGCCATCTAGTTTGAGAACCACTTCTCAATATAAACCCAGGTAGCCCCTGGGCCCCACCGTCTGTAGGTAGAGCAACTTCATGATGCTGCTCACCAGCTTACTTCAACGGACTGAAGAGCAAGGCTTCAGGGATTTGGAGCCCAAAAAGGAAGAGCAAGGTAGCAGTGAGCAGAGGTGGGACTGTGACTGTTCCCATACTGACAAATGAGGATAACATATTTGTGCTCTGCAGTTAGCACAGAAATATGTGTTTACAGAGTATATTGCACCTGAATATGTGTTCCTAAGGATCTTTTTGCCTCATCCTGTAAAACTAAGTATTTGTGTGTGTATGTATTCCTATGAGTCTCTGAGCCCATCAAAGAAAGCCAGTATACTTTAATTTTAGTCAGCAAAATAGCTTTTCTAAAAAAACAACGCTAATTTTTTAGAGCATTTTAGGCTCACAGAAAAATTGAGAGGAAGGTGCAGAGATTTGCCATATATCCCCTGCCCCTATCCATGCATAGCCTCCTCTGTTATCAACATCCTCCACCAGAGTGCATTTATTATAATTGATGAACCTACATTGATACATTATAATCACCCAGAGACCATAGTTTACATTATGGTTCACTCTTCGTGCTGTGCATTCTATGGATTTGGACAAATATAGTGGCATGTATCCACTATTATAGTGTCATACAGAAGAGTTTCATTGCCCTAAAAACATCCTTGGCGCTTGACCAATTCATTGATTCCCCCACCCCCAGCACCCTGCCAACTCCTGGCAACCACTAATCTTTTACTGTGTCTATAGTTTTGCCTTTTCCCTGCTGCTTATTTAAAAAATCCCATTTTAACTTCAAATTATCCAAACTAATAACACAGTTTTATAATAACAAATTATTACAAATATTACAAAATAATAAAAATACAAGTAATGCAGAGTGGAAATGCAAAGCTCTGTGTGCTAGATGGCTAACATTCAATTAGTCATAACAAACAACAAAAAAATTAAAGAACAGGATAGTTGTGACTTACCATGGTCAATTACTTTCCATAGCAATTCAAGCCATTCAATCAGGATCTCATCTTTGAAAATGAAGGAAAAAAGCAACAAAAAATAGTGCAGAAGTCTCTGGTGTTCAAAGGATAGGTGCTGGAGGGAGATGTGGGTGCCTGAGCTGTGCCCAGTCACTCAAATGGCACACCTGATGCTACCTGTTCACTTGGGGCTGAGGAGGAGAGAGGAAAGACATGTTCCCCCGGGCCACTTCCTGTCTCCTGACTTCACTTCTTGCCTGCCTATATATCGCCTTTGCACATTGGCTTCCTTCACCTAATAATATGCACTTGTTTCCTTCATGTCTTTTCATGGCTTGATTGCTCATATACTTTTAGTGCTGAATAATATTCCATTGACTGGATGTACCACAACTTATCCATTTACTTACTGAAAGATATCTTAGTTGCTTCCAAGTTTTTGTAATTATAAATACAGCTGCCATAAACATCCATGTGCAGGTTTTTGTGTCAGCATATGTTGCCAGCTTCTTTAAGTAGCTACCAAAGAGCACAGCTGCTGGAACATGTGGTAAGAACATGCTAAGTTTTGTATGAAACTGTCAAACTCTCTTCCAAAGTTGCTGTACCATTTTGCATTCTCACCAGCAATCAATGAGAGTTTCTTTTTCTTCACACCCTCATCAGCATTTGGTGTTGTCATTGTTGTAGAATTTGACCATTCTAATAGGTGTGTGGTGATGTTTCATTGCTGTTTTAATCTATATTTCCCTGATGACATATAATGTGAGTGTCCTTTATATGCTTATTGGACATTTTAAATATTCTTTGGTGAAATGTCTATTAAGACCTCTTGCTCATGTTTTGGTTAGGTTGTTTCTTATTATTGAGTTTTATTTGTATATTCTGGATAACATTCCTTTATAATATGCATCTTTGCAAATATTTTCCCCCAGTCTATGAGTTGTCTTTTCTTTTTTTTTTTTTTTGAGATGGAGTCTCGCTCTGTCGCCCAGGCTGGAGTGCAGTGGCGCAATCTCGGCTCACTGCAAGCTCCGCCTCTCAGGTTCACGCCATTCTCCTGCCTCAGCCTCCCAAGTAGCTGGGACTACAGGTGCCCGCCACTACGCCCGGCTAATTTTTTTGTATTTTTAGTAGAGACGGGGTTTCACCATGTTAGCCAGGATGGTCTCGATCTCCTGACCTCGTGATCTGCCCACCTCAGCCTCCCAAAGTGCTGGGATTACAGGCATGAGCCACTGAGCCTGGCTGAGTTGTCTTTTCTATCTATGGACATTGTCTTTCGCAGAGCAGAAGCTTTTAATTTTAATGAAATCCAGTTTATTATCAATTAATTATTTCACTGGATGTGCCTTTGGTGTTATATCTAAAAATTCACTGCCATAGCCAAGGTCATCTAGGTTTTCTTCTATGTTATCTTCTAGGAGTTTTATAGTTTTGCATTTTACATTTAAATCTGTGATCTTTTGTGTTATTTTTTGTGAAAGGGGAAAAGTCTGTGTCTAGATTTCTCTGGGCATGTGTGTGTGTGTGCATGTCCATGTGTTCCAGCACCATTTGTTGATGACTATCTTTGCTCCATTATATTGCCTTGCTCCTTTGTAAAAAATCAGTAGAGTGTATTTATGTGGGTCTGTTTCTATGCTCTCTATTCTATTCCATTGATCTATTTGCCTATTCTTTTTCACCAGTACCACACTCTTTTGATTACTATAGCTTCCAATAAATCTTCAAGTCAGGTAGTGTCAGTCCTCTGATTTTGTTCTCCTTCAATATTATATTAGCTATTCTGTTTCTTTTACCCTTTCATATAAACTATAAACTTTAGAATCATTCTTTCTATATCCACAAAATAACTCAATGCAATTTTTGTTGGAATTTAATTGAATCTGTAGATGAATCTGACATCTTGTCAATACTGAATCTTTCTACTGATTAACATGGAATATCTCTCCATTTACTTAGTTCTCTTTTGATTTCATTCATCAGAATTTTGTAGATTTACTTATAAAGGTTGTACGTATATTTTGTTAGATTTACGTGTATTTTATTTGGGGAGGGATACTAATGTAAATTGTATTGTGTTTTAAATTTCAAATTCCACCTGTTCATTATTGGTTTATGGCAAAGTGATCAACTTTTGTATATTAACATTGTACCTTGCAACATTGCTATAATTGCGTATTAATTTCAGGAGCTTTTTTGTTAATTCTTTTGTATTTTCTGCATAGATCATTGTGTCATCTACAAAGACAAACAGTTCTACTTATTCTTTCCCAATCTGTATCCTTTATTTCCTTTTCTTATCTTATTGCATTGGTTAGAACTTCTCGTGATGTTGAAAAGAAGTGGTAGAAGGAGACATCTTCACCTTGTTCTTGATTTTAGTAGGAAATCTTCAGTTTGTCATCATTAAGGGTGACGTTAGCTGTAGATTTTTTTTTTTGCAGATATTCTTTATCAAGTTGAGGAAGTTGCCTGCTATTTCTAGTTCACTGAGTGTTTTCATCGTGAATTTGTGTTAGATTTGTCAAATGTTTTTTTTTCTGCATCTATTAATATAATCATGTAGCTTTTCTTTTGTAGCCCACTGATATGGTAAACTATATTAATTGATTTTTGCTTAGTCTTAGCCAAAAAACCGAGAAGTGATGCATTAATTGATTTTCAAATAATAAGACAGCCTTGCATACCTGGAATAAACCTCACTTGGTCATGGTGTATAATTCTTTTTAGACATTGTTGATTTCTATTTGCTAATATTTTGTTGAGGATTTTCCCATCTGTTCTCATGACAGATATTGGTCTGTAGTTTTCTTTTCTTATAATTTCTTTGTCTGATTTTGGTATGAGGGTAATGTTGGTCTCATAGAATGAATTAGGAAATATTCTCTCTGTTTCTATCTTCCAGAAGAGGTTTGGATGATTGGTATGCTTTCTCCCTTAAATGTTAGGTAGAATTCAGCAGTAATCCCATCTGGACCTGGTGCTGTCTGTTTTGGAACACTATTAGTGAATGATTCAATTTTTTAATTAGCTACAGCCCTATCCAGATTATCTATTTCTTCTTGTGTGAATTTTGGCAGATTGTCTTTCAACATATTTAAACCAGGTTGCAAAATTTGTGGGCATTTAGTTGTTTATAGTATCCTTTTATTATCTTTTTAATGGTCATGAGATTTTTTTTTCTTAGCCTGGATACAGGATTATTGATTTTATTGATTTTTCATTGATTTCTGTTCTAATTTTTCTTTCTTCTGTTTATTTTTTTTTAATTTTCTCTTCTTTTTCTAGTTTCCTAAAGTGGAAGCTTAGCTGATTAATTTTAAATCTTTTTTCTTTTCTAATATATGTACTCAATGATATAAATTTCCCTCTAAGTATTGCTTTCACTGTTTCTCACAAATTTTGGCGAGTTGTATTTTCATTTTTAATTTAAAATATTTCTTAATTTATCTTGAGACTTCTTTGACCCATGTGTTACTTGGAAGTGTGTTATTTAATCTTCACGTATTTGGAGATTTCCCAGTTATCTTACTTCAGTTGATTTCTAGTTTAATTTCATTGTGGTCCAAGAGTAGATATTTTATGATTTCTATTCTTTTAAATTTGTGATATTTTACAACCCAGAACGTGGTCTATCTTGGTGAATATTTCATGTGGGCTTGAGGAGAATGTGTTTTCTTCTCTTGCTGGATGAGGTAATCTATAGATTTCTATTATATCTGGTTAATCATTGTGGTGTTGAGTTCAGTTGTGTCTTTACTGATTTTCTGCCTGCTGGATCAGTTCATTTTTGATAGAGGGGTGTTGAAGTCTCCAACTATAATAGTGGATTCATCTATTTCTTCTTGTTTTTGCCTCACATATTCTGACACTGTTTTTAGGTGCATGCATGTTAAAGATTGTTATGTCTTCTTGAGGAATTGACCCATTTACCATTATGTAATGCTCCCTTTATTCCTAAAACTTTCATTGCTTGAAGTTTGCTTTGTCTGAAATTAATATAGCTACTACTGCTTTCTTTTTATTTGTGTTAAGAGGGTATATTTTTCTCCATCCATTTACTTTAATATATATGTGTCTTTATGTTTCAAGTGGATTTCTTGGAGACAACATATAGTTGAGTCTTGTCTCTTTATTCACTCTGACAATTTCTGTCTTTCCATTGGTGCATTTAGATCATTTGCATTATTGACCCAGTTGGGTTAATAGCTACCATGTTTGTTACTGTTTTCTATTTGCTGCCCTTGTTCTTTGTTTCTCTTTTTGTCTTCCACTCTTTTTCTGCCTTTTGTACTTTTAATTCATCATTTTACATAATTTCATTCTCTCCTTTTTTTAGCATATTATCTATACTTTTTAAAATGGTTTTCCTAGAGTTTCCAGGATACATTTACAACAAACGCAAGACCACTTTCAAATAACACTATTACTGTTTCACAGATAGCATGAATACCTTATAATAACAAAATAATCCTAATTTATCCCTTCTGTCCCTTACGTCATTTATGTCATTCCTTGTACCTATATATAAACATACATAGGTACATATATTTATTAGATATATATGTATATATAAACATACATAATGAAATAGATTGTTGCTATCATTTTTAACAAATTATTATCTACTCAATCAACTAAGAATTTTAAAAATGTTTTTAGTTTGCCTTCACTTATTCCTTCCTCCATGCTCTTCTTTTTCTTATAAATATTCAAGTTTCTAACCTATATTATTTTCCTTTTCTCTAGAACTTGTAACATTTCTTCTAGGCAGGTCTACTGGCAACAAATTCCTTCACATACGTTGTGTTGAAACTGTGGTTTTTTTTTTAACTTTTAGTATGTCTTGAAATTTTTTCTTGATAGCTCAACATGATGTACTGAGAAAAAGGAACTGCTGTAACTAGGTCTTTAGTCATAATGTCTTGGTGAGGTGTGGGGCTACGGAATGAATTCTATAGTCCTATGATTAGGTTATAATCTTTTAGTGATCTGGTGCCCCAGAACTATGACTTCACATGTGTTTCTCAGTTACACCCTCCCCTTAGGTGAGGCAGAAAGGTTAGAGCTGGCTGGAATTGAGTATTTCCCTTCTCCCAGTTCAGTTAGACTCTGATAGTACCCCAGCAGGTTAGGCTCTGGTAAACTGGTCTCTCCTAAGGGTAGACCCTGTTAAGAACAGAGTGCCCTGGCTTATTTAAAACCTTCCTTTTCCTCTTCCCATGTCGGAAGCACAACGGGATATTTTTCTGATATTTACTATGTGAATTGGTTGAGATCCTGGAGGTAAACTCATTAAAATGTTAAGATAGCCCCTATTAGTGGGATCCCTTGAGTTTTTCATCTCTCAGATTTGTTCACACTGAACCTTGAGCAATTAATCAATTACAATTTGGATTTCCCTACTTCAGCCCTGGTTTCTGCAGCAGTTTCTGCTCGTGAGTCTCTGCTCTGGTAAGCCATGACTCCCTGTACTTGCCTGTCCATTCTGTCTATTCATACTTGTGGCAGTGGTTTGCCCTGTGTCTTTGCCTCTCTTACAGATTCAAGAGAGGTTCTCAATTTTTTGTCTGTTCAGGTTTTCACTTGTTAGGAGTGGGTAATGACTTCCAAGCTCCTTACATGCTGAACAAGAAATCAGAAGCCCAATAAAAGTCTTCTGAAGAGAAAAAGGCCAAATTTATTTATTCTAAACTGTAAATATTATTTACTTCAACCCAATAATTCTCAAACCTACTATGAATTGAAATTTCCTGAGAAATTATGTCCATGACAGACATTTTTTATTGTAGTAAGAAACCATGATATAAAATTTACTATTTTAACAATATTTTCAGTGTACAAGTCAATAGCATTAAGTACATTCACATTGTTGTGCAATCACCAGCACCATCAAACTTCAGTGCTTTTTTAACTTCCCAAACTGAAACTCTGTACCCAGTAAACAGTAACCTCATTCCCTTCTCTCTTAGCCTCTAGCAACCACCATTTTGTTATTTCTACGAATTTGACTACTCCAGATACCTCATATAAGTGGAATCATGCAATATTTGCTTTTTTCTTGCCTGGCTTATTTCACTTAGTATAATGTCTTAGATATTCATACATGTTGTGGTATGTGGTAAGGTTTTCTTCCTTTTTTAAGGCTGAATAATATTTTATTGTCTGTAGATGCCACCTTTTGTTTATGCATTCATTTGCTGGTGGGTATTTAGGTTGTTTCCATTGAATAGCTAATGTGAATAATGCTGCTAAAAATATTAGTGTACAAACATCTGTTTAAGTTCATGCTGTCATTTCTTTTGGCTCTATACTTAGAAGTGGAATTGCTGGATCATATGGTAATCCTGTTTTTAATTTTTTGTGAAAGCATTGTATGATGGTTTTCCGTAGTAGCCATATAATTTATATTTTCTATAGCATGTACAAGCTATATTTTCCATAGGAGCTGCACAATTTTACATTCTTATCAGTAGCATAATTTCTCTGTATCCTAGCCAACACTTGTTATTTTCTGTTTTATTTTTCCATAATAGCCATCCTGATGTGAGAGAAATGGTATCTTATTATGGTTTTGATTTGTGTTCTCTAACAATGAGTATTACTGACCATCTTTTTATGTGTCTTTGAACATCTATATATATCTCCTTTGAAGAAATTTCTGTTCAAGTCCTTTATCCATGTTTGAATTGAGTTGCTTGTTTTATATTGTTGAGTTATAGAAATTTTTTATATATTTTAGATATTAATCCTTTATCAAACATATATTTTGCAAATATTTTCTCCCATTCTGTATGTCTTACAGTTTAGAATAAATAAATTTGGCCTTATCCTCTTCAGAAGACTTTTGTTGGACTTCTGACTATTTTGTTATTTTCTTCAGTCCATGAAGGAGCCTGGAGAACTGCTATTTTGTTCCACTAGTGATTCCATCAACTGTCATATCTAGCTGTCTCATCTCCCGTCTATTATCTCCAAAGATAACCACGATTCTAAATTTTTGTATGCATGTGTGCATGTACATATATATATATAAACACATATACACATACATATGTGTATGTGTGTGTATTTTGTCCTGTTCAAAGATTCTTTCTTTATTGCTAAGTCAAGAGTTTTGTCATTGTTTCTCTTGATCTCAGATGCAAATAAAACAAAATTGGTTTGCTACTGAGACCAGGAAACAGAATTGCAAATTGTAATTGTCCCTCCCTGGCAAGACAAACAGGTTTTAAAACCTCTCAAATGTAATACACTTAAGTTAATTAACAAATTAATTTATTCTTTTATAAAGCCATAAAGCTTGAACTACACAACTTGTAAAGAAGATATAAAATCAATTTATACCTTCAATATTTTACAGCCTTATGAGAGAAAAACATTGCTCATAACCATGCATTAGTTATTTAAAAAATATCTGGGTGCCAAGAATGCCCCAGGAATTACATTAGGCATCTGGCAGTAAAATGCCATGTCACTTTCTAATGAAGTTAGTCAAGGAGAATGAATGACCACAGGATACTATGTGCAAAACCAATAACTTTGCAGACAGTGAATGGCTTTTTGAAGCTACAAAACAGTGATGATTTTCAACTTTCATTTATATTTGCAAAAGAAAGACTCTTTTTCAAATGACTATCACCTTAAATAGTAAAATTTAAAAAAAGCAAAGACAAAATTACTCAAAAACATATTTATCAGTCCATTTTCACGCTGCTGATAAACACATACCCAAGGCTAGGCAATTTACAAAAGAAAGAGCTTTAATTACACTCACAGTTCCACGTGGTTGGGAAGGCCTCACAATCATGGTGGAAGGCAAGGATGAGCAAGCCACATCTTACGTGGATGGTGGCAGGCAAAGAGAAAAGAGCTTGTGCAGAGAAACTCCCATTTTTAAAACCGTTAGATCTCGTGAGACTCATTCCCTATAACGAGAACAGCACAGGAAAGACCTGCCCCCATAATTCAATCACCTCCCACCAGGTTCCTTCCACAACATGTAGGAACTGTGGGAGTTACAATTCAAGATGAGATCTGGGTGGGAACACAGCCAAACCATATCATTCTGTCCCTGGCCCCTCCCAAACATCATGTCCTCATATTTCAAAACCAATCGTGCCTTCCCAACAGTCCCCCAAAGTCTTCACTCATTTCAGCATTAACACAGAAGTCCACAGTCCAATGTCTCATCTGAGACAAGTCCCTTCTGACTACGAGCCTGTAAAATCAAAAGAAAGTTAGTTACTTCCTAAATACAATGAGGGTGTAGGCACTGGGTAAACACAGCAGTTCCAAATGGGAGAAATTGGCCAAAACAGAGGGGCTACTGGCCCCATGCAAGTCTGAAATTCTGCAGGGCAGTCAATTCTTAAAGCTCTAAAATGATCTCCCTTGACTCCATGTCTCACATCCAGGTCATGCTGATGCAAGAGGTGGGTTCCTATGGTCTTGGGTGCTCCGCTCCTGTGGCTTTGTGAGTATAACCTGCCTCCTGGCTGTTTTCACCAGCTGGCATTCAGCGTGTGCAGCTTTTCCAGGTACAAGGTGCAAACTGTCAGTGGATCTACCATTCTGGGGTCTGGAGGACAATGACCCTTTTCTCACAGCTCCACTAGGTGATGCCCCAGTAGGGAGTCTGTGTGGGGGCTCCAACCCCACACTTCCCTTCCTCACTGCACTAGCAAAGGTTCTCCATGAAGGCCCCACCCTGCAACAAACTTCTGCCTGTGCATCGAGACATTTCCATACATCTTCTGAAATCTAGGTGGAGGTTCCCAAACCTCAGTTCTTGACTTCTGTGCACCTGCACGCTCAACACCTCGTGAAAGCTGCCAAGGCTTGGGACTTCCGCCCTCTGAAGCAACAGCCTGAGCTGTACCTTGGCCCCTTTTAGTCACGGCTGGAGTGGCTGGGATGCAGGGCACCAAGTTCCTAGGCTGCACACAGCACAAGGACCCTGGGCAGGCCCATGAAACCATTTTCTCCTAGACCTCCAGGCCTGTGATGGGAGGGGCTGCCGTGGAGACCTCTGACATGCCCTGGAGACATTTTTCCCATTGTCTTGGGGATTAACACTCAGTTCCTTGTTACTTAATGTAAATTTCTGCAGCCAGCTTGAATTTCTTCTCAGAAAATGAATTTTTCTTCTCTATCACATTGTCAGGCTGTAAGTTTTCTGAACTTTTATGCTCTGCTTCCTTATAAAATTGAATGCCTTTAACAGCAGCCAAGTTGCCTCTTAAATGCTTTGCTGCTTTGAAATTTCTTCTGCCAGATACCCTAAGTCAACACTCTCAAGTTCAAAGTTCCACAAATCTCTAGGACAGGGGCAAAATGCCACCAGTCTCTTTGCTGAAACATAATAAGAGTCACCTTTGCTCCAGTTCCCAACAAGTTCCTTATCTCCATCTGAGACCACCTCAGCTTGGACCTTATTCTTCATATCACTATCAGCATTTTTGTCAGTCTTTCAAGTCTCTAGGAAGTTCCAAACTTTCCAACATTTTCCTGTCTTCTTCTGAGCCCTCTAAACTGTTCCAATCTCTGCCTGTTACCCAGTTCCGAAGTCACTTTCACATTTTCAGGTATCTTTTCAGCAACGTCCCACTCTAGTGGTACCAATTTACTGTATTACTCTATTTTCATGCTGCTGAGAAAGACATATCTGTGACTGGGCAATTCACAAAAGAGGTTTAATTGAAGTCACAGTTCCACGTCGTTGGGGAGGCCTCACAATAATGGCAGAAGGCAAGGAAGAGCAAGTCACATCTTATGTGGATGGCGGCAGGCAAAGAGAAGGGAGCTTGTGTAGGGAAACTCCTGTTTTTAAAACCATCAGATCTTGTGAGATTCATTCATTAACAAGAACAGTGCAGGAAAGACCCGATCCCATAATTCAATCACCTCCCAATGGGTTCCTCCCATGACATATGGGAATTGTGGGAGTTTCAATTCAAGATGAGATTTGGGTGGGGACACAGCCAAACCATATCACATATTCAAATGACACATGGATTTTGTAATTTCTATACATTTATATGTAGGCATTCATATTTGTTCATTATAGTTCCTGCATATGATTCTCAGAATTCCCAGGGTAGATTTTTAAAATGTATTTTAATTATGTTTTATTTTGTCCAAAAATCATATTCATGACTTATGACAACTTTATTTTTTCAGTTATCACTCTACTTTTTCTACAATAATTTATTTCCTCTGCATGCCTCTTGAATATCATCTTATATTTATTAATGTTTATTTTAAATGACTCCAGGAAGCTAATTTGCTTGTAAACAACATAATTATACTTAAAATAAACAATCAGGAAGTGTGATTTAAAGTCATTAAACACTATTGCGGCACTATTCACAATAGCAAAGACTTGGAACCAACCCAAATGTCCATCAATGATAGACTGGATTAAGAAAATGTGGCACATATACACCATGGAATACTATGCAGCCATAAAAAATGATGAGTTCATGTCCTTTGTAGGGACATGGATGAAATTGGAAAACATCATTCTCAGTAAACTATCGCAAGGACAAAAAACCAAACACCGCATGTTCTCACTCATAGGTGAGAACTGAACAATGAGAACTCATGGACACAGGAAGGGGAACATTACACTCCGGGGACTGTTGTGGGGTTGGGGGAGGGGGGAGGGACAGCATTAGGAGATATACCTAATGCTAAATGACGAGTTAAAGGGTGCAGGAAATCAACATGGCACATGGATACATATGTAACAAACCTGCACATTGTGCACATGTACCCTAAAACCTAAAGTATAATAACAAAAATAAAAAAAAATAAAAAAAAAGGAGGGGAGTCCTGAGGCAGGTAATAGCTGGCTGTATGGTCCCACAGTTCATTAAAGAGGTCTCAGTGCTGGAGCTACAGATTTGAAGGTGACAGGCAGATGAAAGCCAAGTGAGTAGATGATACCCCTAGGGAGAAAATACAGGTGAGACAGAAAGAGGGCTGTTCTGCACTGAACTGTGTCCTCCCCAAATTCATATGCTCAAGCCATAACCCCTAGTAACGCAGAATATGACTGTATTTGGAGATAGGGCCTTTAAAAGAGTAAGTAAGGTAAAATGAGGTCATATAGGTGGGCCCTAATCCAAAAAAAAAAAAAAGTCATTAAACACAATATTAATAAGAAATTTAAGCAAGGAGTAAGAAAAACAAAATATTCAAAAACCTTTTCAGGAAATATGGGTTGTATTCTTTTAAAACATTACTGTTACGAACATTAGCTTGGAAAATGTCTCCTATGAGCATTTAAAATTAAAAATCATGTATCCAGGATTTTCACATGTCCAATTTGCATAAAGCAATTCTTTTGTTAACCTTGATTTACCAAAGCATGAACTGCTAGTAACATAGGAGAAATTAGGCAGTCTCATTTTGCTCAATGTCTAAGGCCAGATTTCTAGTTAATGTGAAAAACAGCAGGGGAAAAAACAACAGAGCCATAAAACTGCTTGTGCATAAAATGGGAGACTGTGTATGTGGTCATAGCCAACACAGGCTGTCACAAATCACAGGGGACTGTATCCTTTAGCCTGCTACTGGAAGGATCCTAAGAGATTATTCATTTATGTTTTCTTGTAAACATGACTCAAACAGGTCTTTTTACCTTTCTTTCCTTTTCCCTTTGTTTTTCCTGTAAGAAACCAGGGTTCTCAGTCTTTTTGCATTTATTAAACAGCTATGAGAGCTTAGGGAAACAGCAAATCCTGAACTCCGAAAGGAGTAGCCTTCCATTTTCCTGAAATTCATTCACATGGAAGACTTTCTTCCTTGGCAAGGCTTGTGAAGTGGATGCCAGTGTGCACTCTATAGAGCCTATGGTAATGTGGTCCCTGTGCAGGCATCCCTTTAGGGCCCGCAGGGTCCTACTGTGTACCAGAATGGGAGCACACCTGAACAGTAAGCTCAGAAATGCTTGTGTCACCATTTAAGAACTGTTTCCTAGCTGTTACATCCAAACAATGGTTTTACATTCTCAGATTCAGTAGTGTAAAAGAAAAAGGTCTTATTCCTATAAAAAAGGGATACACTAAAAGGCAAAGAAGCGTCAAAAACAGCTGTTAGAGAGAAAAGCAGAAAGAGAAATTTAGAAAGAGGACGTAGACCCAAGAAGAGGTATATGGTGCTGCAACTCTGTGATTGTGAAGGACCACGGTAGGGCACTGTTGAGATTCTGGAGCTGGGCTTCAGATCTGAAGGCCGTGCATTAGATTCGTGACCTTGGGAAGGTGTCTTAACCTATTTGTGCTGCAGTTTATTTATCGACTACATGAGGGTAATGAAAGTCCTATCTTCGTAGGATTGTTGTGAAGATTAAAGAAGGGAGGTTAGGAAAGTTCCTAGCACATAATGATTTTTCAACAAGAGTTAGCTTTCTCTAAGATTCAAATATAATTTTTCTCTTATAGAAAAAATATATATAATATAAATATATAATATATAATATAAATATATAATATAAAAATATATAATTTTTCTCTTATTTTCTTAGCGAAAATTAATGTTTTCTCTAAGATTCAAATATAATTTGGAAGAGACAGCAATAAGACTCAGAAGAGTGTCCCATCTGTTGGACTTTATTGTACCTGAGACATTGTAGGCTTTCAACAGGCATTATTCAATTCACTTGATATTGTCTACAGTGCTAGAAAAATAAAGTTACAGGCAATAAAAAAGTTAGTTTAAAAAAGTTTTTGTAAAACAACTTTCATGAGATTTAATTGACATGTAAGAAACCGCACATATTTAAAGTGTATAATATGAGTTTTGACATGTGCATGAATATATACCATGGAATTATTGCCACAATCAAGATACTGAATATATCAATCAGCCTCAATGGTTTCCTTACTCCTTTTGTAATTTCTTTCTACATTGCCCAGCTTAGCCTGTCGCACCTCCATCATCATGGGCAAGCACTTATCTGCCTTTTGTCACTATAGATTAGTTTGCATGTGAAGTTGATACAAATGTCGTCATATAATAGGCCATTGTTTGTCTAGATGTTTCCCCTCAGAATAAAGATTATGAGATTCATCCATGTTGTTGTTCATTCCTTTATACTGGACTAATGTTTCATTGTATGGGTAAACCACAATCTGTTTGTCTATTCAGCTGTTATTGGGTGTCTAGGTTGTTTCCAGCTTTCAGCCTGTGGCTTGTATTTTCATTTCTTTTGGGTAAATACCTAGAAATGACATGGCTGGATCATGCGACAGGCTTGTATTAATATTTGCAACTGTTTAAGAAACTGCCAAACTGTTTCCCGAAATGGTTGTGCCACCTTATATTCCTGCCAGCATTGTCTGTGTTCCAGTTCTTTGACATCCTTACCCATAATTGTTGATTTTCGTCATGCTAATAGAGGTGCAGTATTGTCTGATTGTGATTTTAATTTCATTTCTCTGATAATTAATGATGTTTATTCAGCATCTTTTCATCTGTTTATTTGCAATTCATGTATCTTCTTTGTTGAAGTGTCTGTTCAAATCTTTTTTTCCTTTTTTATCGGACTGCTTGTTTTCATATTATGGAGTTTTAAAGTTCTTTGTAAATTGAACACAAATATTTTATCATGCATATAATTTGCAAATAATTTCTCCCAGTCTGTGCCTTGCCATTCATTATCTTAATAGTTTTTTTTAAGGAACATAAGTTCATAAATTTGATGAAGTCCAATTTATCAATCTATTCTTTCACAGTTCATGCTTTTGATGTTGTAACTATGAGATCTTTGCCCAACCCAGAGTCATAAAAATTTGTCTATGCTTTTCTAGAAATTTTATAGTTTTAGGTTTACATTTAGATCAATAGTCTATTTTGTGTTAATTTTTGTATATCATGTGAGGTATTAATGAAAGCTTTTGTTGTTTTTTAAAATTTGCATAAGAATGTTCAATAATTCCAGCACCATTTGTTAAAAACATTATTATTTCTCCATTGAATTGTGTATTAGTCCATTCTCACACTGCTATAAAGATACTACCTGAGACTGGGTTATTTATAAACAAAAGAGGTTTAATTGACTCACAGCTCCACATGGCTGGGGATGTTTCCGAAAACTTATAATCATGTTGGAAGGTAAAAGGGAAGCAAGGCATGTCTTACATGGCAGCAGGAGGAGGAGGGGAAGTACCAGGCAGTCATCAAATAATCAGATCTGGTGAGAACTCACTCACCATCATGAGAACAGAAAGGGAGAAATCCGACCCCATGATCCAGTCACCTCCCACCAGATCCCTCCCTCAACACATGGGGATTAAAATCTGAGATGAGATTTGGGTGGGAACACAGAGCCAAATCATATCAAATTGCATTGGCACTTTTCTTGACAATATATAGCTGTCAATATATATACAGATCTAGTTCTGGGCTATCTACTCTGTTCCATTAACCTATTTGCCTATCTTGGATACTGATATCACATGGTCTTGATTACTATAGCTTATAATACATCTTGAAATTAGATAGTAGCAGTCTTTCAACTTTGTTCTTCTGTTTCAAAGTTGTTCTATCTATCCTAGGTCTTTTCATTCCCTGTGAATTTTAGATTATTCTTGTTATTTTCTATGTACATACAGCTGATATTTTAATTGAGATTGCATCAAATCTATAAATCAATTTGGTGGAGTATTAACATCTTAAGATTATTGAGTCTTCTGGGGCATGGTCTTATTTAGCTTCTCTCAGCAATATTTTATAGTTTTCAATGTATAGTTCCTTCACATTTTATATATTTTGTTTATATTTTTTATATTTTTTCAGATTTTCATTAAGCATTTCATATCTCATGATATTATACATGTCATCTTGTTTCTTTCAATGTCCAGTTGTTAATTCCTAGCACATATAAATACAATTTATTTCAGCATATTACCCTTTTGTTTTGCTATTTTGCTAAACCTACTTATTAGTTTTAGTAGCTTTTTTGGTATATTCCAACATTTTCAGTATACACAATTATGTCATTTGCAAATAAAGACAATTTTGTTTCTTTCTTTTCAATATGGATGCCCTTCCTTCTTTCCTTCCTTCCTTCCTTCCTTCCTTCCTTCCTTCCTTCCTTCCTTCCTTCCTTCCATTCGTCCTTTCTCCTTTTGCCTAATTGAACTCACTGGAACCTCCACCACAATGTTGAATATAAGTGCAAAGAGTAAATATCTTTCTTTTGTTAATGATCATGGAGAGATAGCACTCTTTCCATCACCATTAAGTATATTGGTAGATGTAGTAAATTCTTTTGGTAGGTGTTTTTATCAGGTCGAGGCAGTTACTTTCTACTCACAGTTTGCTGAGATTTTTTTAAAATATCAGGAATGGATATTGGGTTTTGCCAAATATTTTTACTGCATATGTTGAGATATTCATATACATATATATATGTTTGTTAATATGGTGAATTGCATAGATTGATATTTTAAAATATCCCACCTGTTTTATATATTGTTGGATTCATTTTACAATTTTCTTTTTTTATTTCTGCTTCTATATTTATGAAGCAGATTGGTCTGTATTTTCTTACAGTTTTGTTGGGCTTGAGTATAATGCTGGCCATGTAGAATGAGCTGGTAAGTACTGTCTTGTCTTCAATTGTCTGGAAGAGTTTATGTACAATTGTAATTATTTCTTTCTTCAACATTTAATAGAATTCCGCAGTGAAGCAACCAGGCTCTGAGTTTTTCTTGTGGAAATGTTTTTACTTCAAATTCAATTGAACAATGAGAACTCATGGACACAGGAAGGGGAACATCACACTCCGGGGACTGTTGTGGGGTGAGGGGAGCGGGGAGGGACAGCATTAAGAGATATACCTAATGCTAAATGACGAGTTAATGGGTGCAGCAAACCAACATGGCACATGGATACATATGTAACAAACCTGCACATTGTGCACATGTACCCTAAAACCTAAAGTATAATAAAGAGAAAAAAACAAAAAAAAAAAACAAATTCAATGTCATTCATAGAAGTAGGGCGACTCTGGTTATGTATCTCTTTGTGAACATGTCCATCTCATCTCAGTTATCTAACTTATGGCCACAAAATTCTTCATGATAATTACTTATCATGTTACTAACTAGAATATGTAGTGATGTCACCTCTCTCATGACTGATACTGGTGAATTCTTTCCTTCTTCTTTTCCTGATTTATCTGGTTAGAAATTTAGCAATTTTTTTATTTCAAAGTGACAGCTATTAGTTTCAGTAATTTATTATTTTTCAGTTTTTAATTTCATTATTTTTCACTCTGCTCTTTATTATTTCCTCTATTCTACTTACTTTGGATTTTGTTTGATTTTTTTTTTAAGTTTCAAAGGTAAAATTTCAGATCATTGATTTGAAATCTTTCTCTTTTTTCTAATAAAGGCAATAGTTTATATTTTACAAACATAGGCTATACAAATTTACAAATTTCTTACTAACTACTGTTTAGTGCAATTCACGGATTTGTATATGTTATGTTGTCATTTTCATTCCACTCAAAATTAGTTTTTAATGTCCCTTTGATTTCTTCTTTGACCTATGGGTTATTTAGAAGTCTGCTATTTAGTTTCTAACTATTTGAGAATTTTCCAGAGATCTTTCTGTTACTGATTTCTAGCTTAATTCCATTATGGTCAAAGTACATACTTTATATAACTTGAATCCTTTTAAATTTATTGACATATTTTATGGCACAGAATGTTAATTATCTTGGAAAATGTTTTGTGTTCACTTGAAAAGAATGTGTATTCTGTTGTCATTGGATGAAATGTTATATAATTATCAATTATGTTCACTTTACAGAAAGTATTACTGTCCTCTATATTATTACTGATTTTCTATTTACTTACCCTATTAATTATTGAGAGGAGAGTGCTGAAATCTCAAGCTATAGTTGTGAATTTTCCAATTTCTCCTGAAAGTTCTATCAGTTTTGTTTCACTTTTTTTTTTTTTTTTTTTTTTTTTTGATGGAGTCTCGCTCTGCAGCCCAGGCTGGAGTGCAGTGACGTGATCTCGGCTCACTGCAACCTCTGCCTCCCGGGTTCAAGCAATTCTCCTGCCTCAGCCTCCTGAGTAGCTCGGATTACAGGAGCGTGCCACTACGCTGAGCTAATTTTTTGTATTTTTAGTAGAGATGGGGTTTTACCGTGTTAGCCAGGGTGGTCTTGATCTCATGACCTTGTGATTCGCCCACCTCAGCCTCCCAAAGTGCTGGGATTACAGGCGTGAGCCACCGTGCCTGGCCTGTTTCACTTATTTTGAAGCTCTATCATTAGCTGCATAAATGTTTACAATTGTCATATTATCTTAACTAACTAATCTTTTGAATAGTATGTAAGATACCCTTTTGTTTTCTGTAATTTAGTCTTGAATTTTACCTTGTCTGATATTAATATAGTTATTCCAGTTTTCATGGAGTGTTAGCATAGTATACCTTATTTCACCCTTTTATCAATTTTGTAGTATTTTTATATTTAAAATTCATTTGCTATATGTAGCATTTTTCTTGCATTTTAATGTTACCTGACAATTTCGGTCCTTCGGTTAGGGTGTTAAGACCATTTACCTTCAATGCGACTACTGGTATGGTTAGGTGTGAAACTATAATCTTGCTGTTAGTTTTCAATTTGTCCCATTTCTTGTTTGTTTCTCTTTTCCTTTTTAAATTCTTTTTCCTTCTTTCAGATTACCTGAGCAAATTTTATTCCATTGAATCTTTTTTTGTTGGTTTATTAGCTGTAACTCTTCATGTTGCTATTTTAGGGGTTGCATTAGAGTTTCTAATATACATTGAGAGTTGGCAGTCTTTTTCTGTAAATGGCCAAATAATAATTTTAGGCTTTGTGGGCCACATCCAGTCTCTGATACATATTCTTTTTTACTAAATTTTTAAAAATGTAAAACTATTACTAGCTTATCAGCCATGCAAAAAGAGGCTATAGGCCAGATTGATCTGTGAGCTATAGTTTGCCAACACGTGGCATACATCTTATTAAAGTTTACCTTTAAGTAATGTCGCACCAATTCATAGTACAGGACTCATATGTGTATACTTTCATTTCTTCCAGTCTCACTCTGTGCTATTTTTGTCTTACATTTTAATTTTATGAACATTGTAAGACCCACAATGCATTATTGCTTTTATTTAAATAACTGTCTTTGTAATACATTGAAATTATAGGAGAAAAAATTTGTTAGCCAATATAGCTGCCATTTCCTGTACCACTTACTCTTTTGTGAACATCCAGATCTCCATCTGGTAGTATATTCCTTCCATCTGAAAGATTTTCTTTAATATTTCTGGCATTGCAGGATTGCTGGTGGTAAAGTCTTTCTTGTAGTGCAAGTTTCCTGGTAATGAATTCTTTCAGGTTTTGTGTACCTGAAAAGTCTCCATATGGCCTTTGATTTTTCAAAAAAATCTGCTGAGTATAGAATTTTAAGTTAACACTTTAAAAAATTTCTATGATATTTTCATATATGTTCTGTGGGTGCTTGAAAAGAATGTGTATTATGCTATTCTTGAATGGTCTGTATAATTTTTATTAGGTTAAGCTGGTTGATGGTGTTGCATTTGTGAAAGAAAAATATAGAATCTTGGGCCCCACACTCACTATGCCAAAGGGAAACTTAAGCTTGGGAACTGAGTCATGCAGAAAATTGCCTTCTGTTCGTTCCCAAACAGATAGCTACAATTTACTTGCTCACTTTATCTTATGTAAAATGTAGATTTATCGGATGTGAGACAAATTCATTACTGACTTTTTCCCTTACTCCTGCTTTTCACATGTAAAATATAGATTCACTGAAGACTAATCAGAGCCTCACAAGAATGCACCCACTGGCCTCATTGCCTATCCTCTCTTCTTTTTTTTCTTTTCTTCTCTTACTGCTTGCTCTTTCCCCTTTAAATACTGAAGTTCCCAAAACCCTCTCTGGAGAAAGCACAGGTCACAGACTCTACAGTGACTTGTGTTTCTTTTACCTGGACATGTGCTCGACTTTGGCAAAATAAACCTCTAGTCAATTGAGATAGTCCTCAGCCACTTTTTGATTTATACATTCTTCACTTTTGCTGATTTCATGTCTAGTTTTTTTTTAATTTTTGAGAGAAGAAGGTTGAAGCCTCTAACTGTGTTTGTAGATTTATCTATTTATTCTTCTATTTTTTTCTGTTTGTACTTCAGTTATCTTGTAACTCTGTTACTTGGATGCTTACATACCTAGGATTGCCATGTCTTTGTTGGTGGGCTGACCTTTTTGTCATTATATAATGTCCCTCTCTGCCTCTGATAATTTTCTCTGGTCTGAAGTCTGCTTTATCTGACATTAATATAGCCATTCCTGCTTTGTTTTTAAAATTAATATTTGCATGATGAATCTTTTTCCATCCATTTTGTTTGAGCCTACCCATATCACTATATTTGAAGTGGCTCTTGTAGATAGCATTTAGTTGGGTCATGTTCTCTATATCTACTTTACCTATATATCTTTTAATTGGTGCATTTCAACCATTTACATTTCATGAAATTATTGAAATGTTAAGGCTTAAACCTGACACTTTATTTTTTGTTTCCTGTTTATTGATTCTATTTATCATTTCTCATTTTTTTTTCTATTTTTCTGTCAGTTATATGAACATTTTTATTGGGATTCCATTCTATCTATAATATTTTTGAGTGTATCTCTGTGTATAGATTTTTACTGATTTCTGTAGGTATTATATATTTATAATTTATCAAAGCCCACTAATGTTGATGTTTTACTGATTTGAGTGAAGTAGAGCAAACTTTATGTCTCCTCTCTCACTAATAATTATTATAAATATTTCTTCTACATATAGTATCAAAAATCGTGTCAGGCATTAAGTAGTGTTGTATAATTTTTGCTTCATTTGTCAACTGTAGTTTAGAAAACTCAAGAGGAAAAGAAAAGTTTCTTTTATTTATTTATATATTTGTTCTTTCCATAGTCTCTCTTTCTTCCTGATGTTTCAAGGCAATTTTTTATTGTCATTTCATTTCTGTTTAGAGAACCTCCATCAACCATTCCTATAGTTTGGGTCTACTAGCAACAAATTATTTTAGTTTCTCTTTGCCCCAGAATGTCTTACATTATGTTTAATTTTTGAATATTGTTGCTGGAAGTAGATTTTTAGGTTGACACTTCTTTTTCTTTCAACACTCTAAAAATATTATGCTACAATTTTCTGGACTCCATGACTTTTGATGAGAAATCTGTTGTCATTCAAATTGTTTTTTTATATATAATTTATCATGTCTGTCTGGTTTTTTTCTTTAACATTAATTTTCAGAAATTTCACTATGCTATTTCTTTGGGCTTCTCTTGTTTGGGATTTGTTCTTTTTCTTCAATCTGTATTTTTTTTTTTTTTTTGCCAAATTTGGGAAATTTTAAGCCATTATTTCCCCCAATACATTATCAGTCCCACCCTCTTTCTCTTCTCATTCTAGAAATGTAATGATGAGAATGTTAGATCTTTTGTTATAGTCACACATGTCCAGAAAGCTCAGTTCAATTTTATTTTAATCTATTTGCTTTCTGTTGTTCAGAGATGATAATTTCCATTGTTCTATCTTCCACTTCATTGATTCTTTCCTCTTCTCTCTCCATTTTGCTATTGAACTCACCCATTGAGATTTTTAAGGAATAATATTTATTTGGTTCATCTTTATATCTTTGTTTCTTTGCTGAGGGTTTCCAGTTTTATTTGTCACCACTCTAGTGGTGGTGGTGATGGATGTCTCAATACAGCCTAGAAGGGTGGAAGTCCAGACTCTCCACTCACAGCCTTTGCTGGGAATGGGGGACAGATTTGGTAAGGTGGTGCCACTTTTTTTTCTGTGGAATTTACTGCCAGTAGAGCAGTTATTGCCTAAAAGTTTATTATGCAGGATTACAGCAATATTTAGAGAAAATTACTCCCCACTTCATAGTCAGAACTTTGCTAAGTGCTATACTCAATGTGCTATAAATTAATGAGGTTTTCCAGTCTTACTCATGGGAACAAACACTATTCCCATACTTGTGAGATTCGTGTATTATTCCCTCGAATCCTTTCAGTTGGTTCTTCTCTCAGCCTCATGTTTTTTCTTCATGCATGAATGTTGATCAAAATCGTGTTGAATCATTGAGAAGGACTCTATACAGAGATCATTGGTGTTTCTCTCTGTACAGCTACCTCCTCTTCCAACTCTGTCCTGTCAACACCAGCTGCCCTTTTGTCTCCTAACTCTTAGCTCCATCTGCTCAACTTAAGTTATTTGTCAAGCTCCACCCGTCTTCCTTCTCCCTGCATCACATTTTGCCAGTTCTCTCAAGTTAGTGAACTTGGCCATTGTTCGGACTGACCTCATTTGTTTCCTATTTCAAGGATCAGTAGCATTTAGTACCTTTTGTCCAGTGTATTGAAAACTGTTGTTTCACACATTTTTCCTCTTTTTAAAATTGTTTCAGGCAGGATGTAATACTATAGACCCTCTCACTTCATTTTGGCAGGAGGTAGAGGTCTAATAGAAAGGTTATGAAAATATAAATGACTAGTTTTGAAGACAACTCCAATAGCCCAGTCTTCAGTCAGCAAATACAATGCAACCATCAAGGAAGTGACCCAGGAAAGCTCCAAGGCAAAAACCTGTGGAACTGTATGAAATCCTCTGTGTTCAGCAAAAGCCAAGGGAAGAGTGAGAACATGTTGCAGGGGTTATGTAAAGTAGCATGTAATAATAATTTTAGTCATCAGCAACCATTTGTCCTTTGATATTGGGCTACTGTTTTTATCAAATTTCTATATAAAGGTACGCGTAAATATAAATCAGATATTTAGCAATGAAAGAGACCTTAAAAAATATCTAGCACATCCCCTTTCCTTTCCACACAAGCCCTTTACTGTAGAGTAAAAGAAGTCCTAAAATCATCAATTAATCTGTTCCAGGTTAAACAGCTATTTAGGGACAAACAGGATTTAGAACTTGCTCTCCTGCCTTCTGGTTCCCTATACTTTCTATTACACCACATTAATAAGAATTCTAAATCCATTTTATTTTGTCTTAAATATGTCTTGTCTAGAATTGTAATAATAATGGGAATTTCCATTTTTTCAGTGCTTACTATGTGCTCGGTGCTTTACATGTGGTGTTTTATCCATAATACCAAACTTTGAAGAAACAAAACTTACCGAAGCTGATGCACTCATGAATGATAGTGCTGGGATTTAAACCTAGTCCTGTCTACCTTTCGAAATCTGCATTCACTTCAAAATACACTATCATTACCCTTGTCTTATTTCAACTTGTTTAATTATTTTTTATTTTATTTACCTTAGTTGATTATATAAATCTTGAGGGCATATACATTTTATTTTTTCTTCATACTGCATGAACATAGTACAATCTATGTTCCTAAATAGCTCAATAATAATAAATCAAACAGTTGTTTAGGAAATTATTTAATTTCTATTTTTGAAGTGGCAATATTATATTACAGATCAATTAATTTGCCCAGGGCACACAGTATATTAATGATAGGACTTACCACTAAAGTTCCCAGATACACAATCTTTATACTTTTTGAACTGGATTTTAGGTCTTTGCTTTTTATTCATTTAAATAGAATTAGGAATGTGGCAGTTCTCTCTGACAAAGAGTGGGATGAGAATGAGCTGAGAGGATAATAAACAAGGACAACAATAGTCATTAAAGAAAATGACTCTCCTGGGAGCTACATGAAGATGTATAATATATCTGGAAATCACTCAACAACCATAAGCTACTGAACGGAATGACTCTAAGTTTTGCTAAAAAGAAACTGTTTTGTGGTTTAATTTATTGTTCCTGTTACTACTCCTAATGAAATTGTTTTAAAGGACAATACCAGAGTTACTTTGGAAGAGTTATTTCATTAAGGATGAATTCTTTTAAAATAGGACAATGAGTGGAAATACTTGAAATAAATCCTTATTCAAATGAAGGATTTTAACTTGCCTCAATATTATAGAGATATTTGTTCCAACTGTGTTTTCATGAAGTCGATCAGACTCCACTTTAATCCATCATACTCTCATGGATTCTTTTTTTTTTCTTTTTTTTTTTTTTTTTCTGAGATGGAGTCTTGTGCTGTCCCCCAGGCTGGGGTGCAGTGGCGCAATCTCAGCTCACTGCAAGCTCTGCCTCCCGGGTTCATGCCATTCTCCTGCCTCAGCCTCCGGAGTAGCTGGGACTACAGGCGCCTGCCACCACGCCCGGCTAATTTTTTGTATTTTTAGTAGAGATGGGGTTTCACCGTGTTAGCCAGGATGGTCTCATCTCCTGACCTCGTGATCCACCCGCCTTGGCCTCCCAAGGTGCTGGGATTACAGGCGTGAGCCACCGCGCCCCACCCCTCATGGATTCTTTAAACCAGTCCAGCTTCCTGTTAAGTGGCTAAAAACTGAAAATATAAATGACTAGTTTTGAAGACAACTCCAACAGCCCAGCCTGCAGACAGCAAATACAATGCAACCATTAAGTAAGTGACCCAGGAATGCTCCAAGGCAAAAACCTGTGGAACTTCATGAAATCCTTGTAGATGTGGCTCTTGAGATGTGAAGCTGACTTGTATTATTTGCCAATTTTTGTGGTGTAAATAATCCCATCATGGCCAATTTCAAGCTACTGGCTCATAAAAGCCCTAGAAATTCCTAACATCAACTGGTTCACAAAATTCCTAAATATACGCTGATGGTCTCTCATGGGTCAATGTCACTATCTTTAACTCAAAGGCAAGATAAACTCTTTTCTGACCCATAGCAGGTTTTCTTTAAGAAAAGTTCACTGGTCATTTTTGCGGGCATCAGGGACACAATGTGGCATAAGGCAAGCTCCCTGCCCTCTACAGGCTTAAAATCTAACTGGGAAGCAGGATTGTCACAAAATATAAATAATTACATGAAACAACAACTACTCTTCCAATAACTGGTATTTAGAAATAAATGCTAATGGATTCTGTAATGTCAACAATTTATAAATAAAATGTGCTTATATTCTTTAGCATCTTGGTATAGCATCACCTTTGTTTGATTTTTCAAGACTGAGTATTTCAAAACAGAAACAAAAGAAAGAAAATCTAAATATAGAATGGAAAAAGTAAGTGATCCTGTGTTTCTACACTGGCACAATCTCAGTTTTCTGGACAAATGATATATATCTTTAGGATCTTAAGTTCCATATTTGTTCATTTATAAGTTAATTTTTTGAGCTTGTATATCACAGATAGTTACTGAATGCCAAGCATACAAAGAGAAACCAAGATACAGTTCAGTATTAGTCATCTATTGCTGTTGTAACACATTGCCACAAACTTACTGGCTCAAGACAACAAAAATGTATTACTTTATAGTTTGAGAAATCAGAAGTCTGAAATGGGTCTCATTGGTCTCATGGGCTAAAATCAAGGCATCAGAAGGACTGCAGGCCTTCTGGAAGGTCTAGAGGAGAAGCCCTTTTTTTGCCTTCTCTGGCTCATTCTCTGGCTTCTCTGGCTCATTCTTTGGCTACTGGCTCCCTTCCTCCATCTTCAAAGCCAGCAAACACTGGCCGCGTCTTTCTCACCTAACATTACTCTGGCACCGACTCTTTTGCACTCTTAATCTAGTTTCAGGAACCCTTGTGATTACACAGGACACATTTGCATAATCCAGGATAACCTCCCAATTTTAAGGTCAGATTATTAGTAACCTTAATTCCCTCTGCAATCTTAATTCCCTTTTGCCATGTAAACAGTTATATTTGCAAGTTCTGGAGATTTGAATGTGAACTTCTGTGTGGAGGGCGCACGAAATGCTTATAATACCACAAGTCATTATACTGAAGGAAGTCAAAATATGAGTTTTTGAAGCAGACACATGAGCATCCATTTAATCCCTAAATGTTGCTGATCCCTTATGATCTCATCCACTCACCTGACTTATGCACTCACCCCCTCTTGTGGTTTCAGTTACTATCTCTCTGTAGACAACTCCTAATTCTATATAAATGTATCCCCTTAAACATGGACTATACATCCAATTGCCTCTTACCTATACCACACTTATTGTGAACATGACTGAAAGCATTTCCCTCCCAACCCCGTTCCTTCTGTACTCTATGGTTTAGTCTACACCACCACCAGGCACCTTGTGGAAACCTGTGAGTCAGCCTCAATTCTTCCTTTCTCATTGACTTGTCCTAAATAAGTCAACCCTGAACTCTTTTACCTCTATTATTCCTCAAATTACTTCATTTTCCACGGCCACCAAAATGCAATATGCAGAAGGCACCACAAAACTCCTTGGAGAATTTCCCCCTAGCACTGTGCCATTTTATGTTCCTCACCTTTGCTCAAGCAAATTCACTGTGTTCCTCACCTTTGCTCACAGAATTTACTGTGTCTATACATTGCACATGCCTCCTGGTCCCTAATGACTCCATTGTATATTCCCCCCTTCTAGAACATGAGAAGCTCCTCAAGAACAGGGACTGTCTTAGCCATCACTTTCCCTTTGTCTAGCACAAGCCAAGATGACAGGCTCTCAATAAACGTCTCTTCTAAAAATACTGAATAGATCATAACCAATGTGTAGCGGCCTTAGAATAACGTAGAGTTTTGTCTACTTAGATACTATGCTATAAGGATTTATCATTTCAAAACACAAAAAAGCATTTTGAGCTCACTGGCCATAGTTTAAAAACTGCAAAGTGCTATCAGTAATTAATGCTAATAAGTTTGTCCTGAAGGAAGCAGATTTGTTAATAATAATCTAACTATGTATATCATAATTACATCACTTCCCAATTTATTTTAAACTCATCTGTCTAGTGACTGGCTTCTATTCAGAGTGTAGAAAGCAAATCCTAAAGCCTAGTGTATATGATAGAGCTGAAATCAGAAGTGGCTCTGAGATAGTGAGCACCAGACTTCTAGCATACTCCCCCACCCCCTGCCACTTTGATCTCAGAGGGTGGGCTGCAATGGAGAAGGCATGCAGGAGACAGAGTGGCTGGGAGGGTGTTATCCATACTCAGCAGAATAAGCTAGACCAGCTGCAGTGTAGAGTTAGGAGTATCAGAGTTAAGGAAGCTGAATAAGGGGAACTAATTCTGAAACGAATTTGTCAAGACCTGAAGGAAAGCATCTTGACTATAAATGTGATTAGGGATCTAGAGTGCGTTACCTCAGGAATTTGTCAAATTTTCAGGCCTAGAACTCATGAATACGAACACTAGGCCAAATATATTGGACTCATATCTGTCTTGCCCAATTTATTTACCAACCTGTAGGCAGAGGATTAGGTACAAGAACTTGGTAATGGACTGTTTTGTCAAGACAGAATGCTTCTTGAATTAATTGAGACAGTCAATAATTTTAAACACTTAAAAGTTCTAACAATGTTTTTTCAATGCAGGAATAAGGCATGGAGTTCAGTCTACTAATATTTTGTAACCTTGAATAGGATGATAACTGAAAACCGAGACACAGTAAATTATATTATGATGGGGAATAATCACCAAGTACACTGTCCTTATTTTCCTCTGCTGGAAATCAAATGATTGCCCTGCCCACAAGTCATATTTTTGCCATTTTAGAACAGATTGTTCATGAAGGCTCAGTATGACAGCTGCATCTGAGAGTCTGTTGTACCCCCAGGAAATGCAATGAAGGATCAGTCCATTTTGCACATTCTCAATCTTGTATTCTACCGCTTTGAGGGACCCTGAGGAAATTCCATTTCCCTTCCCCATTTCTAGATAACACATTAGTAGGTACTTTAATTTCCTCAAGAAATATTCTACTTCTGTTGAATTCAACTTTATCTTAGAATGTTAAACATTTTGTATCTACATAGAAGATCACATGATGGGCAGTCAGCTTTCTAATATTATAAATCAGTGTCAGATTATTAATAAATAGATAAAATTAAGATGTCTTAATAAGAAGACTAAAAAAAATTCCCAAGTCAAATATTATTTTCTTTCTTACTGGATTATGCATTTATTGAGGCAGTCAAGTGGTGTAACTAATGAATTGTTTCTTCTATGTTAACCAAATTAACAAATGCGAAATACTTAGAATGGTGTCCAGCACATAGAAAGCATTATGTAACAATTTCACTACTCATATTATTATTGTTTTTATTATCTTCTTAAAGTAAACATGGGACATTTTCAGTGAAAATCTACTAGTCCTTTAATGAATACAATAAGAATTTCTTTAGCATTCTAGGCAAGATATGGATGGGCAGACAGATGGCTACTTGCAAGCTTATCACACACACAATATTTCCTACAATTCGTTGAACATTCTCTATTTCCAAACATTTGGCTAAGTGTTTTGCTAAGCTATTTCACTCATTTAATTCTCATAACCCAAATAAGGAGATTGGCTTTTATTAGCCTTGTTTTACAGAAAAAGAATGTAAGGTATAGAGAAGTAATGTAATATGCACAGTAGTCAGATGAATTTATAAAGCCAAGACCTTCATACTCAAGGCCCATGTTTTCAACCAGGACCTCTTTCATATCTCCATGGTTTATATGAACTTATCCTCAAGATGATTTAAAAACGTGGTTGTAAGTGGTTAGTCTACTTCTTACAATTCAATACAGCAAATATTCATTGACCATTTACCTTGGCATATCAATAAAATCAATTCTATGTATCATTTCTATCTAGCCTACCCACATATTGGGATCAATATCATCAGGGACATGAAGGATATCTAAGACTGTGCCACCTAGGGAAACTGAGTAAAGCTTTCTTTAAGGCTCGAGTCTCCATACTAGCTGTTAATCTCCCTTTTACATGCTATCTGTAATTTTTCTCATTCTTGTACCCAAAGTACTCATAATATATGCATGTTTTCAAATTAGTCAGTTACACTTTTATATTAATGACTGCTTCACTGACATCTCTTGGTTTATGATATTTAAATAATTATAACTCATTGGTAAACTTACATTGAACATGTATGAGAAATCCATTTCCAACGACCAGCATGTTTGTTAAAAGTTTCTGAAAGTGAAAAAAAAATTTTCTGAAAGTGGTCAGAGCTCTGTTAGAAAACAATCTAAGAATTCCTTAAGAAATACTGCTGTTCTCAAGTGAAGATTATGGCTGTGACTCAGAATGCAGACTCCTGGGAAATAGAGTTAGCCTGTAAAGTTAAGGCACTTGTTGAACAAATGAGCAACAGCTTATTGGTAACCTGGGGCTGAGCATTTGTGTATCAACCAGTGGAGCACTGACTAAGCAACAGATGTGCTTAGAGCTGAGCTATAAAAATGTGTTGTAATTTAGATTGTTCATCTTAATTCTATCTATTATATATAGTATTGTGTTTGGTTCTCGGAAGTACATTTTATGAAGGATATTGGCAAACAAAGATGTGCCCAAAAGCAGATGGCAGGGATCTGCAACTCATCATGTCACACCGAACAAGACTTATTTCCCTGGGTTTGCTTAGCTTGAGGAAGCAAAGAACAGGGGAGCACATCAGCAATATCCAAATATTTGAAGAGTACCTCATTTCATTTTGAGTAACTCCAAGAAGCAAACCAAGACATAGGGAATAGTGAGGAAACATTTTTTGATTCAATGTAACAGATGTTGTCACCAGCAATCCAGCTCTCCAATGAAGATGGTAGTGAGTTCCCTGTCATTGGAATAGATAAAGTCATAGGAACACCAAATTCAAAGAATTTTTCTTTCGCTGGTGAGGAAACAGAACCTCAAAATTGCATGGCATGCTTAAGAACACAGATGTCGGTGGCAGAGGCAGGACTGTGTCCACAGGTGTTTCTATTAGAAAGCCCTCCCTCTATAGCCAAGTGAAAGCAGGGCAATGTTGGATGCCTCTCAGGTCAATATCACAGAAAAGACTGAATTGTTAGAAGGTTGAAATAAATCACCTCCAAGAAGTCTGCTACTTCTCAGGGTCTGTGCTTTTAATCTGAGGGTTATTTAGTTTACATATTTGTTCTTTTAAAGAACAAATTTTGTTATTGTAAGTAAGTATCATTTCTGATCTGAGAATGACTCAGTTATTCATGTCACAAAACTAGCAATGTGCTCTAAGAAGCAGCATCAATTTCCCTGGGGAAGGTGAACATCGGTAGAGTACAGAGATGTTTCTAGGAGCCTGTATAGAATTCAAACAGAAATGGTCCCTTTTCAGGCTACCAAGAGCTCAAAGTGCTATCACTCTCAAGATATTTACTCAGGGATGACATTCTGATGATATAACTTCAGAATAAAGTAAGGAGAGGCAAACGGGGAAAAATGATATTTGTCTAGATTATTTCTGGATCTTAAAATCATATTGTATACCCTTTTTAGAAGACGTAATGATCAGAAAAGCCTTCATCTTCTTCTTCTAACTCACATACTTTCATTACTTTGAAAATATACGCTCTTACCCTCAACTCACAAGTTCCAGAATAAAGTTTTTCTTACCTGTGAATATATGAAAGATGAGATAATTACAAGCTTAAAGTTTTAGAAATGTGATTCTAATTTGGCTACAAGTAGGTGGTATTCTATTAATACAGTGTTGATGATGATAATAAAAGTACTAATAACATTTATTGAGTAAAAATTGTATGCTAGGCCATGTGATTAATACTTCACATTCATTATGTAATAACAGGTGAGTTAGATACTATTATAATTGCTAATTATATTGTTGCTAAAAATGAAGAATTAGTTTTCAAACAGATTAAGGACTTGCAAATTGCCAAACTGGCATTCAAACCCAGATTTACCTGAGTGAGAAAGAATTTAATGGAGAGAAAATAAGAAAGGGCACCTGACAGAGAGCAAGAAGGGCTATGGAAAAAGAATTGTTTTTGAAAAAAAAATTGAATATGACTAAAACTTTTCTTTGGATTTATGATAATATGCTTATCATTCCGTTCGCTCAGAGAAAAAAAAAATCCTCTTATAACCTCAAGAGAATGCTCAAAACTCTTTAGTCACCCCTTAGTACTCTGACATACAAACCATCATAATTAATTTGAGTTTCTTCATTTCTAAATTCTTTCTTTACTAATTCAAAATAGCATTTATTGAGCAGCTGGTATATGCCAGGCTCTGTACTAGCCACACAAATTATAATGCGAGCAAAACAGATGCAGTCTTCGCTCTTCAAGGTCTATCAGCCTAGCAGGAGAAATAGACATTAATCAAACAATTACACAAATAAACAGGCAGTTATAAACGGAAATGCATGTTATAGACAGGATAGGAGAACATGGTGTCAGGAGAATATATAACAGGTGTGTTGCTTCAGGTTCTCCAAGAGGAAGAGACCAAAATCCTTGTTAGGAAAAAGGAGAGAGAGACAGCAGAAGCTAGGAGAGTCATCAGATCAAAGTGCAGGTGTAAGTCTCTCAGGGAGTACCCGAGCCAGAGCCACTGGTCAGAGGAGTCCCCATCTCCCTGCCGTGTTCTGTTGTAGGCTGGGGGCAGCCTCTGGGAAGGGAGGCATCAGACACATGCACCAACGGAGCTGGTTATTCTCCCTTCAGAGATCTGAGCAGGACATCTTCATGGCCATGACACCAGGAAAGTGACATGGGACTATCAGAAGCATTTCCCTAAGGAAAGCATAGGTACCTGAGTTTGAAGAGCTGGCCCTCAGGAGGTGAATGGGATGAAGAGGCATGTCAAGACTCAATTTTATATGGTTGGAACTCTTTAAAATGATTTGAGGTTTTTGAGTTTGAATCCCCTGCAGAGGCTCCCCACAAATCCCCATAACAAGATAGTACAAGATGGAGGAGCCTGAAATTAGGTCAACTGGACAATCCTGAGAGATTCTTGGCCCCTAAGGGAAGGCCAGACTGCTTATTAGACACATGTTCTCCAAGATTTAGTCCTTGTCCTATTGTCAGCTTTCTATAAATTCATTTATTGCCTTGTCATCTGTAAAGTTAGGATCTTGCCATTTATGAACTTACACACACTAATGATTAGTTGAATAAAGTACAAATTTGGGGAAAATGCTGCATTAATTCAGTTGGCATTAACATTTTTCCTTACCTGTTGTAGTTTCACTGAAATGACCATAGATTAATCACAAATAGAGCTTTGTCCCCTGTTGGATGTAACAGCTATTTTTGAAACCACAAATAATTAATAAGAATCAAATCATCCACCTGGCTTTTCAGGCCCCTTGGTGTGTCGTCCAGCTCTGCAATGTATTCCTTCTGTATGCTCGAGGGCAGGCTCATTTGACTCAATGCCATGGCCAACAGAGTTTGTAACTGATGTTTGACTAGCTTTAAAATGAACATTTTTAGAATAATATTTTATATTTTCAAAATCAGAATGTAAGAAGCCCATATTTCGTAATCGCAAAACTCAATAGAATCTGACATAGTTGATTAAACAGAAGAGAGTTAGAAGAGTTGGTTGATTAATTACCACATTTCTTAGGTATGTGCAATATGAGTTCTTGATTAGCCCAGTAGGTTTCATGGTGGAAGTAAGTTCATCTTAGATGACACATCTAACTGGGGTGTGTTGTATTATGGATGGATGATCACTACCTCTACATTCTTAATTTGGGGGACAATGAGCCCCAGTTCTGAAGCAGGATCTTCAGGCCTTAAATCTCCAACACAATGTTCATTGTATTTAAATGTAACAATTGAGTATTTCAACTTTTTGGTTGAACTTCAGGTGTCAGAAATTGGTCTCAGCATGGACCCAGGTGAGGCAGAGGCTCTATTGAAGCAGGCGTGCATTTGAAGACCTTTGGGTCCTGCCTTACTCAAGCCCCTCCCAGACCACAGCGCAGCTCCCTACTTGTCTTCCTGCCTCCTGCTTGATTGGCTTCAGTCCTGCTACAAAAGCGACTAGTCTAAGTCTCAAAAATCTAATATGCTATTTCCCTGCTTAAAATTATTTAACAGCTCAGCAGTGCTTTCTGGCTAAAGTCCTAAATCCTTAGCATGGAAGCAGCCCTTTGAGATCAGGTCCTTCTTTATCCCTTCAACTTTACTTTTTGCCACCCACATGCCGTGTCTCTATACTATGCATATACCCAGCCTATCATATGCTAGACATGCTGTGCCACCTCTTATCTCTGGCTTTGCACCTGCTGTCTCTTCTGCCTACAATTCTACACCCATTCTTTCTTCACCTTACCCAGGCTGACTCCTAATCACTCTTTAGGTTGCAGCTCCACTATCCTCTCCTGGAAGATGCCGCCTTTGCTTTGCCTTCTTTGCCCAGCCTTGGCTATGTGCCTAACCATGTGTCTGTACATCTTGACTTCCTTGTTTTTTTAAAAAACAGATTTTCTGAGATAACATTCACAAATCCCAAAAATCCATGCACTTAAACGTAACATTCAATGGATTCTATTATGTTCCCAGAGTTGGACAACCATTACCGCAATCTAATTTCAAAACATTTTCATTAGCCCTCTTTCAAAAGACCTCATACGCACTAATAGTTACTCCTCCTCTCTACACTCACGCAGCCATAGGCAATCACTAATATACTTTCTGCCTACCTATTTGCCTGTTCTGAATATTTTGCATAATGCAATCATATGGTCTTTGGTGACTGCCTTCTTACACTTAGCATAATGTTTCAGGCTTTATCCATGTTGTAGTACATATCAGTACTTCATTCTTTTTGTGGACAAATAATATTCTACTGTACACATATACCATTATGTTATTTATTCATTTGTCAGTTGATAGAAATTCTGGTTGTTTCCGCTTTTTAGCTCTTATGGATAATGCTGTTATGAATATTCATTTACAACTTTTTTGATGACCTATGCTGTGATTTTCCTTGAGTACATACCCAGGAATGAAATTGTGGAATCATATGGAAACTTTATATTTAATATTTTGGGAAACAGCCAAATTTTTCCCACAGTGGCTGCACAATTTTACATTCCCACCAGCAACGTATGAGGATACCTTCTCATCCTCAGCACTTGTTCTTTTCTGTTTTTGTTTGTTTTGTTTTGTTTTTTATTATAGCCATCCAAGTGGGCATGAACTGCTGTCTCAATGTGGTTTAATTTACATTTCCCTGATGACTAATGATATTGAGCATCTTTTCATATGCTTTTTGACTATTTATGTGTCTTCACTGGAAAAATATCTATTCATATCCTTTGCCAATTTTAAAAACTGGGTTACTTGACTTTTAGTTATTGAGCCATAAATGCTTATTATATTTTCTGGATACATGGCTTTTATCAATGTATATAATTCCTAAATATTTTCTCCCATTTTATGGGTTGTATTTTTACCTTCTTGGTAGTATTGTTTGTAGCACAAAAGTTTTTAATTTTGATGAAATCTGATTCATCTATTTTTTTCTTTACTTGCTTGCACTTCTAGTGCCATATCTAAGAAACTTTTATTTAACTCAAGGTCACAACGATTTACTCCCACTATTTTTCTAAGAGTGTTATAATTTTTGCTCTTACATTTAGATCCTTGTTTCATTTTGAGTTAATTTTTATGTGTGGTCCAAGAATGGGGTTCAACTTCGTGTGTGTGTGCGTGTGTGTGTGTGTGTGTGTGTTTAGTTTTCCCAATACAATTTATTGAAAGACTATTCTTTCCCATGTTGAATTGCTCTGGAATCACTGTCAAAAGTCAATTAATTATAAATGTAGGGCATTATTTATAGATACATAATTCTGTTTCATTGATCTGTATATTTTTACTTACATCAGTATCATTTATCATTAATTAATGAAAGTTGGTAGTGTATTTTGATTTTAGGAAGTACGAGTCTTTAATTTTTTTTTCCAGAAATTTTTTGGTTATTCTTGGACCTTTGTATTTTCCTAATACCAACTGGGATTTTAGTAGGTATTATGTTGAACCTATAAACCAATATTAACTTACTCTTCTGATCCGTAAACATGGAATGTCTTTCCAATTAACTCGGTTTTCTTTAATTTCTTTCAACAACGTTTTCTGGGTTTCAGAGTTCAAGTTTTACACTTTTGTTAATTTATTCCTAAAAATTATATTATTTTAGATGCTATTATAAATGGAATTTTCTTTTTAATTTTATTTTTAAATTGTCTATTGCTAGGGTATAGAAATACCACTGAATTTTCTATATTAATCTTGTATCCTGAACTCTTGCCTTTTTAGAAGCAAAGTTCAACATCCAAGTCAAAATAAATGTCCAGTTTATTATTTCTAGAGGCTTTCCGGTGAATTCCTTAGGATAGTCCATATGCAAACTTTACCCTTCAAATTAAGATAGTTTTTTTCTTTCTTTCCAATGTTGATGTCTTTTATTTCTTATTCTTCCCTAATTGTTCTTGTTAGAACTTTCAAAACAATATTGAACAGCAATGGTCAGAGCCAATATCTTTGTCTTTTTATTGATCTTACGGGGAAAGCCTCTAGAGTTTCAACACTACATAGGATGTTAGCTGTAGATTTTCTGCAGATGTGCTTTCTCCGGTGGAAGAAATTTCCTTCTGTTTTTATTTTGTTGAGTGTTTTTTTATCATGATGAGGAGTTGGATTTTGCCCAACACCTTCTACATCTATTAATCTGATCATGGGATTTTTGTTCTTTATTATATTAATATGGTGTATTATATTAATTTATTTTTGTATGTTCAACTAACCTTGAAATCCTGGGATAAATATCACATGACCATGGTGCATAATTCTTTTAATATATTCCTGAGTTCAGTTTGCTAGTAGTTTGTTTAACATTTTTGCTTGTGTATGTATAAGAAATGTTACTCTGTAGTTTAGTAGTTTGTTTAAAATTTTTGCTTGTATATGTATAAGAAATGTTAGTCTGTAGTTTACTTTCCTCTTGCTGTCGTTGTCTGGTTTGTGTATCATAGTAATATTGGCCACAGAGCGTGAGATTTCTGAAGAGCTCGTGAATAATTTGTTTTTCTTTACATGTTTGGTATAATTCATTAGTGAAGTGATCTGGGCCTGGTCTTTTTTTGTGAGAGGTATTTTTAGTTGCTAATTCGATCTCTTTGTTACAGATCTGTTAGAATTGTTTATTTTTTTCTTGAGTCATTTTCAGTTGTTTGTGTTTGTCCAGGAATTGGCTCATGTCACCTAAGTTATCAAATTTTTGACAGAGTCGTTCATAGTATAATCTTATAATCCTTTTCATTTCTGTAAAATCTGTGGCGATACTGTCTTCTTCATTACTGAGGTTAGTAATTTGAATCTTCTATCTTCTTGGAGGGAAGAAAAGGGCACAAGAGAGTCAGTCTAGTAAAAGTTACTCAATTTTGTTGATTTTTTTCAAATAACCAACTTTTGATTATTCATTTATTGATTTTTATTAATTTTTCATTCTTTATATTTTTAAATTTGTACTTGAATCTTTCTTATTTTCTTCCTACTGTTTACCTTGGGTTTACTTTGCTTTTCTGTTTTTCTGTTTCTTAAGGTGAAAGTTAGATAATTGAATTAAGATCTTTCTTCTTTACAGATATAGGCATTTATAGCTATAAGTTTCCCTCTAAGAAATACATTAGCTACATGGTTTTGATATGTTGTGTTTACATTTTCTTTTTCTTTTCTTTCTGTTTTTTTTTTTGAGATGGAGTCTTGCTCTGTTGCCCAGGCTGGAGTGTAGTGGCATGAACTCAGCTCACTGCAACCTCCGCCTCCCAGGTTCAAGCGATTTTCCTGCCTCATCCTCCTGAGTAGCTGGGATTATAGGCATGCACCACCACTCCCGGCTAATTTTTGTATTTTTAGTAGAGACGGGGTTTCACCATGTTGGGCAGGCTGATTTCGATCTCCTGACCTCGTGATCCGCCCAACTCGACCTCTCAAATTGCTGGGATTACAGGCGTGAGCCACCGTGCCTGGCCCTACATTTTCAGTCATCTCAAAATATTTTCTAATTTCCCTTGTTTGCTTTTCTTTTACTCATTGGTTATTTGGGAGTGTGTTGTTTAATTTCCATATATTTGTGAATTTACCAAATTTCTTTTTGTTACTTATTTCTAATTTTAATCTCCACACCACTGGTCTAGAGTTGAGGATGAGGAACAAGACCCACTCCTACCACAATGAGGCCCCTGATCTGTAAATGGAGTACCAGGTGGAATGTTAGCCCTTGGTCTTTTTGGCTAACCTCTCCCAGCATGAAGTCTCTGCCCTACAAGTGAGCTTAAGATAGGCCAGTCAGGCTCGGTATTCTCAACCTTCTGCACTTAGAGTAGAGCTTTTATCCTGTGAACTGAGAGGCGGTGAAAGGAGACTCAGACCTCTAGGCTGTGACTGCCTGGCAAAGAGTTTTTATATTATGTAGCTGGAGGGACAGATCAATGATTTTGGTGGCCTGCTCTTCTCAGGAGGGAACTGTAGCCGTAGAGTGCAAACTGTCTCTTGGCCATGCCTGCCTGTAGTGGAGCTTCTATCACACTGAGCTGGAACAAGAAAGCAGGGGAATAGGTCATGGCTCAAATGTTGCAGACTCCAGCTCTTCTTCCTGCAATTTAGTAGATTTTCCTGAATAAATGTTTCTACATCGGTTGCATGACTCATTTCTGGACAACTTAAATAGTTGTTTTATAATTGCATTCAGGTATTGTTGGGAAGTGTGTTCATGGAGCTCCTTCTACTACCATTCTGGAAGTCAGGATCCTGGGCTCCCTTTACAATGCATTTGCCTCTGTGTCATCATCGTCTGCTTATGCATTGGTCTTTTCTAGTAGACTATGTGGTCTCTGTGTTCAGGACTCTATCTTACTCTTTGCTGTGCTTCCAACACCTAGCCTGATACCAGGTGCAGCACACATGCTGAATAAATGCATGTGGAATGAATCCAAGTATGCAAACCTCTGGAGTTTCTCAGAGGTATGGAAGTGCACTGGGGAAAGGTATCCTGTTGACTGACACAAGAGGAACTTGTTCAGTCTCCTAAAATGTGATGTTGAATACTCATTCAGTCTGAAAGTCCTACTTAGCCTACTCTATGGACTATGTAGCTCATATGTGAAAGTCCTCAATTATATTTGAACTGTGCAAGTGACTGTAAGATTGTCTGTCAATCTGGAAAAACTAGAAAGATGGAAATAACATCCATAAACATCATTCCAAGAAAAGGAGGCAGGCCTTAAATCACCTAAATGTCCTGCTACCTGGCTTCAGATAACAGGACATTTGTCTTTTGTCCTCCAAAGACCCCAAAGGTCTGGAATAAACTAGAAACCTGCTGAGAAACAAGTTTTCCTCCTTGAACATTGCACAATTAGAAGCAAATTTTACCAAAGAGCTAGCATAAAGTTGGAGAAGTTTGCATGCAGTAGACCTCACTTAGGGGCATCTCTCCAACTCAAAACAAATCCCTCCTTTTGAGTCATGGCCACAATACACAGGGTGCACCCCTAGTGGCCAGGCCCTCACAGTCACGTTCCTGTAGCTGGGACAGCCAGGTTCTCTCTTGCAGAAATTAAAACTCTAATAGAAAGACAACAGTCTCAGTGATGCTGCAACACAGTCATATTAGTATAATGCTCTGTAGAGAAACTCCACAACTTTGCCTCAGAGGTCCCTGTGGCGCCCACAAGGAGAGACGTTATTCTTTCAAAAAATTGTCCATTTGGCCTAATACAACCAGGATCAGATTCTCTCACTAGCATCTTTTTTTTTTTTGAAAACAGGTTTATTGAGGCACCACTGGTACCCAAAGAACTGCACGTGTTTACTATTTACTACTTGATGAGTTTGAATATATGCAGACACCCACGATACATCACTACAATCAAGGTTATAGGCATATCCATCACCTCCCAAAGTTTCCTGGTGTCTCTTTGTTATTTGTTCGTTTGTGGTAAAAATAATTGACATGAGAGCTACTCTCTGAACAAATTCGGAAGTGCACAACACCTTGCTGTTAACCATTGGCCCTGTGCTGTTCACTAGCCTCTTTTATAATATCCTTCTTCTGCCACTAACTGCTCACTAGTGGCCTCTACTGGCCAAAACTGGCTTTATCTTTCCCTCACACTAAACATAGTTGCAGGGATTTGGGAGCCTTAGAAAATTTTTGAGGCAATAAAGTGTGTTCCCTGAGATCTGTCTGAAGTCTTTATGTCACAGGAACTCCAGAACCTGACAGGCAGGGCCCAAAGAAAGGGAGATGGGCTGCTGGATGAAGCAGGCTATAGACAGATTGTCAGACACGTAGTGAAAACAGAACAAAGAAGACCTGCTACCAGAGGGCAGACCCCATGCAAGATTGCTGCGATAGACTGCCCTTGTCTGTATTTCTCACTGCTTCCTGCAAATTCTCACAGCGCTCTGGCTGCTCCTCTGGTCAACTCTTCATGTCCTCTGTCCTGATTACCTTTAGCACCTTCTGTGGGAGGTAAATGGCTAGGTGAAAAGTCTCAGTTGCTACATTTGGACTAAATCTCATTTCCACCACTTAATTGCTATGAGGTCCTGGGGAAGATAAGTGGTCTCAATCATCTCTGGTCTCCTTATCTTAAAATAAAGATACCTTTATCATATGATGGTCATGAGGATTGAATGTGGTATTGCCAATGCAACAGTTATCAACAGTTTGCACATTCATAAAACAGTATTTTAAAAAGGATTAATATTTTTAGTTTCTAGAGTCATGACTGGGACAGCAACAGCCCAAGCTTAATCTATGTTAAAATGGTGATTTGACTCACAATGTAAAGTAATATTTATTTCAGACTACTTGTGGGATATTATTCATTCAAAATAATGATAACACTATATATTCTTTATTCTAGCTATATTTATAAATACATATGTGCATATTTTAGCTTTGAATGGAATTTTCTGGTGATTACTAAATCTGGTGCCAAGTACTTATGAAAATTATTCTATGTTAATGAGCCAGTCCAGCCTAGTTTATAGGAATACAGTCAGAGGTTTTGCTCTCTCTAGAAAACTACAAAGCCTATGGGATATATTAATAGTTGGTGCTAAAACAAGTAATTATGTTCTTAATTCTTTTCCAATGGTGATTTCCTCTAGGCATAACCCATAGCTTTTCATATTTGTATCTACATTAACACTAACTAGCGGGGGTGCCTGTTAAATATATGTTTAATGAATGAAAGACAAAAGGAAGATAAAGGAAAGAAGAGAAAAAGAAAAGGCTTTCTATGTTGGGTCACTTTCTTAAACAACTTCTTGATTTTGGTGCCCTCACCCCAACCTAAAAACTGTATCACAACTTTCCCATCTATTCCCTCCATGTTCAGCTCTTTTCATGTTATTTTTATAATTGTATGGACACCCATGAACAATTTAATTAGATAACTTTGTGGATAGCATTTCTGTATGAGTAGCATTTATTTACTTTAGAGAAAAATATTATGTCTTTACTCCAAGAGGTCATTAGTGTGAGGACTTCTCATATCCTAATAGGATGTCAGGACCTATTTCCTAAGTATGGCTTCCCACCTCCCTCTCCCTCTGGCATGGCTGAGGTGAGCCAGGTACACCAGAGCCTTATTGACACACAGCGTAGCCAGACCCCCTAGCCATACCAGGAAGGAAATAGTTTAAAAGAAGAAACTTGGAAAAAGACATCAAGTTTTTCATAGCAAATTATTCATTCCTACTTAATTGAATCTTAGCCTTTTTACTTTTTCCTCCCTCTTTCTTACTTACCACATACTTTTCCACCCTACAGTTGCTGGAGTATTGATTTGCACCTCCCTTATAGTCATAAATTAGTCATGTCCTGGATATAAAATGATCTTATTTTGAGCAAACAGCCACAATAAATAGTTCTTATAAATCAGCTGATGCTTTAGTAGAGAATTTTAAATATTTCATGAATTTTTCTGACTTACATGAAGCTCAGGAGGATGACTGAATCCTGGAAGAAATGGGTATCTCTTGAGTGTTGTAGTTCGTGAGTAGCTTTCCACTAATTTGAAAATATATACTATAGGAGCTTGGAAACTAAGCATGGCAAGTAGTATGAGACCAGGGTCTTAAAGCACAAGGTTGAGAAAACATTCTTCACTCTAGAAAAAATAATGAGAATTCATTGAAGTTCAATTTTTTCACTTTTTATTCAAGAATGATGAGAGTGAGTTTCTTCTGTGAATAGTATAGTTTTGGTTTTAATTATCCTAAGTATGGTTTATCTTTGTTTTCCAAAACTTGTTGGGATGGTTGTCTAACTTCCTTATATTCAAACCTCAGATATATATCTGCCTTGTTGCATATGAAGAACTATAATATGGCATTAAAAGTTTTCGTTTTAAATAAATATGATTTGGGGTACAAGAAATGCTATTTAATGTATGTATTTTTAAAATGAAGAGTTTTTATTACTACATAGCAGTGAGACAAAATGACATTAATATATCCTAAATCATTACTGCTATGGTAGGTAGAAAACATGTTGGTATTTGTAGGTTCTATTTTTGCTACGTGATCAGCATTATATAATCACAGAATAATAGAGTTTAAAAGGAAATGAAGTGTCTGCTTATTCAATCCTTCATTACAGCCTCAATAAAGTTAGGTGTTTGCTCCAAAACAGATTCTTTCCTAGGAAAATATTTATGACCATATTACAAGACCAAATTTACTCAAGAAATGACAGAAAGGAGAAATATAATAAAAATTAGAGAATAATAAAAAGTAATAAAAATTCTTATGCTCCTAAAATAGGCCATCCCATCCAGTAGAAACAGATGATTTCAGATAATTTAAGTTTATTCTAAAGGCAGAAAAGAATAGAGAATTTTGTAACTCATTTCATGAGGCCAGAATTATCCTGGTGATAAAACCAAACAAAAATAGCATAAAAATTAAAAAGATGTCAGTTTTGCTTATGAATGTAGATGTGGAAATCCAAATAAAATGTTAAAGCATTAAACATAGCTATGTTTTAAAATAATGATACATTTTTGCAAACCAGGGTTTAATTGAATAATTCAAAAATGGCTTCACAATGTGGAGTCTGTTAATGCCGTTTAGTAGATTATGAGATTAAATGAGAAAATATATGATGATCTTGGTAAATGTAAATTATCACTTTCTAATGGAAAAACCAAGATCTCTTAGCTAGTGTATAGAAAAAAACTTTTTTTTTTTTGGAGGCAGAGTCACCCAGGCTGGAGCTCAGTAGTGCCATCTTGGCTCACTGCAAGCTCCACTGCCATTCTCCTGCCTCAGCCTCCCGAGTAGCTGGGACTACAGGAGCCCGCCACCACTCCCGGCTAATTTTTTGTACTTTTAGTAGAGACGCAGTTTCGCCATGTTAGCCAGGATGGTCTCGATCTCCTGACCTCGTGATCCGCCGGCCTCGGCCTCCCAAAGTGCCGAGATTACAGGCATGAGCCACCGTGCCTGGCCAGAAAGAAACATTTTATACATTGATAAAGTATGTTTATGCAAAATATATAAAAGATAAAAAAGTATATATATATAAAGGATTTAAAAAATGACAAATATAAAAAAATACCATCATACTTAAGGACAGAATAAGACAATCTGCTTGTGTACCTAGTTTGTAACATGATAGTTAGAAGTGATAAAATAAATGAGAGTACAACTGACTTATTGATAACAAGGCTTTTAAAAAAAGTATACATGTTGGAAAAAATCAGTAAGATTCTCATTATTGTCTAGAATAATCTAAAACCATATTAAAATCAATAAAGATTTTTATAAGTTTTTTGCATTTAAAATTAATCAATAAAAATGAATAGCTTTCTATACATTAGTATAGCCTGTATAAGAACATAATTAAATCAATTTTCTAACAGTGAAAACAAAACAAAACTATCAAATGCCCTTAAAAACTTAACAAATGCATATATTTTTGAAGAACAGTATAGCATTTATTGAACTTTTGTAAAAGTATTAAAACTTTTCAAATTACAGTCAACCCTTGAACAATGCAGGGGTCGGGGTACTGACCCCTCTGTGGTTGAAAACCTGAGTATAAATATTCATTTCCCAAAGCTTAACTACTAATAGCCTACTGTTGAGTGGAAGCCTTAGTGATAACATCAACAGTCAATTAACACATATTTTGGATGTTATGTGTATTATATACTTACTGTATTTTTACAATAAAGTAAGCTAGAGAAAATCAAATGTTATTAAGCAAATTATAAGGAACAAAAAATATACTCACTATTCATTAAGCGGAAGTGGATCATCTTAAAGATCTTCATCCTTGTCATCTTCACATGGAGTAGGCTGATGAGGAGGAGGAAGACGAGGGATTGGTCTTGCTATTTCAGAGGTGGCAGAGGTGGAAGAGGTTTAAAGGAGGTAGAAGAGGATGCAGGAGAGGCAAGCACACTCAGTGTAACTTTTACTGAAAAAATCCAGGTGTAAGTGGACCTGTACCATTCAAACCCCTGTTCTTCAAAGGTCGACTACAGTCTTATTAATTTAATTATAGTCAAAAACCTCCAATGGGTTTTCTTAATGGAATTTGATATGTGTGATTTAAAGTTTTCTGAAGAGAAAGTCTATGAATATTGCAATGAATATTTTGAAAAAAGAATAAGATCATATTTAAAATTATGTTAATTAAAAATCTCTGTATTATTTTGATAAATCACAAATCAGTAGAAAACAATAGAAAGTGAAGAAACAGAGATTCATGTAAATATGCGGTGTGTTTGACAAATTTGCTATTTTAAATCAGTCAGGAAATGATCAACTATTCAAGAAAAAATGGCTAACAACCAGCTTTGCTTTGGGAGAAAATAAATTTAGATATATGTGTCATACTGTACACAAAAAGTAAAGTCTGAATAAATTAATGAATAAATATAGAATGCAAGAGGATTTTTAAAAAATAATTTGGGAGTAGGAAAAATGTCTTTTAAAAGACAAACAATATTCTCCAGTTTGGAAACAACCAACAGTTTTGACTATATCTCAAAAGATATCATGAACAAAATTAAGAGCCATGAACTGAAATAACATATTTCATATGTATATATGAAAAAGAAATAGCCCAATAGAAAAATCGATAAAAGTTATGAACAGGTAATTTACAAAAAGGAAAACAAAAGTCTCATATACATATGAAAATATCACCAATGTCACTACTAATCTCAATTGGAATTTAAAACATAATGAAATAATGCTTTTCCCCCACGAGACTGACAAAACTTTGAAATATTAATAATATCCTGCGTTGGCAAGGAAATGGGAAAACAGGCACTCTCATATACTATTGATGAGTATGATTTAGTATGGCGTTTTGGAATGCAATTTGGTTGTGTCGATCAAAAACAATAAAAATGTTAAGTAAAAATATACCTACTATGCATATCAAAACATCACAATGTATCCCATAAATATATACAATAATTATTTGTCAATTAAAAATAAAATTTTAAAAAGAAAAAGTGCACGTGGATATGCATAAATGTATGTGTGCAAAGATGGGTGCATGTTTTAATAGAAAAATATTGGGGGACCAAATATAAATCAATTAAAAAATGTTTTTTCTGACGCATCCCTCTATTCATACCAGAGGATACTAGTGAATGGTTAATCAGAATGGGATATATCTACATCTCTGATATGAAATTATTTCCATGGTAGAAATATTGACATGAAAAACATAAGTTGCAGAGAGTAAGCATAGGGTGAACCATATAGTTAGAAAGAGAAAATAAAAACAAATTAGGAGTGTATACGCATTTAATGTAAATTAAAGAATATATCGAAAGTTTGCTCGTCAAGGTGTTGACTATGGGAAAGACTATGGGTGGAGTGGGCAGTCAAAGGAAAACTTGCCTTTTTTCTTTTTTATATCTCACTGTCTATCTCAGTCTATTTGCATTGCTATAAAGGAATGCCTGAGGTTGAGTAACTTATTTTAACAAAATGAAGTGTATTTAGTTCACAGTTGTGTAGGCCGTACAGGAAGCATGGTATCAGCGTCTGCTTCTGGTGAGGCCTCAGGCTGCTTCCACTCATGGTGGAAGGTGAAGGAGAGCCGTTGTGCAGAGCTCACATGATGAGAGAGGAAGCGAGGGAGGGGAGGGAGGTGCCAGGCTTTTTTTAACAATTGGATCTCATGGGAACTAGTAAAGTGAGAACTCAGTCATTACTGTGAGGACAGCACAATGCCATTAGTGAGGAGCCTTCCCCCATGACCCAAACACCTCCCGCCAGGCCCCACCTCCAACACTGGGGATCACATATCAACATGAGGTTTGGGAGCCAAACATCCAAACTACAGCACAGCACTGTCAATTACAACTTTGCAGTAAGATGAATTCACTTATAGGATTGAAAAAAACAAAAGCAATCAAACTCTACCCCAGATAAGATGTACTCAATATCTTTGGAATCTTCTAGGGGAAAATGAGTATAGCAAAATTCTAAAGAAACAAGAAAAAGGTAGGTAGTGGCAAAGCTTTCAAATAGGAATATGTTAAATAAGGTTTAACAAAAGCCAAACCACTAGCTAGTTTTCATTGTGCTCCATAATGTAGTTTTTAAAAATTTCAGTATGCACAGATTATAATAATTCAAATATATTGTCATATTTTGCCATATTTGTTATATATGACAACCCTTCATAAGTAAGACCATCCAGTTAGACAGAACTCTTCTTTGTAAAATGAGAATCAGCACTGCTACTTTCAATGACAGGTCCCTAAAGTGGAGATGACAATTTGCTGTTCCGTTGCAGCAGAATAGAATGTCAAGTAAAACATGCTTTGTTTAGTCCAGCAAATTCTTTACCACAACAAATTAAGCTTCCTCTTGGTGGTCATAATTTTAAGAGCAAAGATTAATTTGACATACAAGAAAGAAGAAATACTGCAGCTTGGAAAGGAGTAAATGGAATTCAGCTAAGGAACGAAGAGCAGGCTGAACACTGGCCTCATAACTCATGTACTGTAAGGCAAGACTCTCTCCTCAAGTGTTTTGTTATAAATTAGGAAGGAACACAGTGCTTTTCACTAATGCCTCAAGAAGAAAAATCACATTTTTTAAATCAGTGCTGGGAGATGCTTGAAAAATAGGACCTACAGATTATGAGCAAGGGATATGGTAAGTAAAATCCCTCCAAATGCAAATCCAAACTGGAATGTGAGACTGTGACCAACCTCTTTGGAGCTTTGGGTCTTTTTGTCCCATTCTCTCATTAGCTGAGTAAACTAAGGATTTGATAGGTAAAATGACTTGGCCGTGGTCATGTGGCTAGCTTGTGGCGGACACTCACAGGCCATAGTATCTTTGAAGCAGTTCTCTCTATTGGTACATGTGTAATGTGTTTTGGAGCATTGGTATAAGCACAATGCAAGAAAAGGTCTAGAATTTTTGAGTGAATTTATGCCTTATCATTCATTCACGCATTCATTAGCAAGTACTTACTACAGGACAGCCACTCTGCTATATACCAGAATATAAAACAAAAAATGAATAAAAGAGTTTTGGATTGCAGTGGGCTCAGAGCCCATCAGGGAAGTCATGAAGGAAGGACTGCAGGAACTTTCATCAGTCTATGGGTTATGCTGCTGTCAGATGAGGACACATTTCCTAGTCCTTTCTTTCTCTGTCCATCAAAATAAAACACCACAATAGGGCATCTTCAACGTCCTGTTCTGCACAAGCGCTAGCACTGTGAAGACTGCCCAAGTTTGTTTCTGTATGAAGGAAGGTATACAAAGTATATGCAGCATTATGTTAAATAAATGTCAATTTTCTCCTTTTATAACATCTATCTACCCTATTTTCCAAAGGTATGTGAAAACCAGATATGAGAATTAAAATATAATGAAAAGTTATCTGGATATTTGTCCTAAATTCCAGTAAAAGAATCCATTTGTTTGTAACCATAAGTAAAAAAAGGGATCTAAGTATTTGACTTTCCTGAGCCATCGAATGAGGCACGCCAGTAGATGTCTGTCTTATTGAGAGGGAATTGTCAATAGTCTGTTAGTATTATTTTCCCTTTAATAGTCAAACTCTTCCTTTAGTCTCTGAATGTTTTTCTCAAATCCCATATCAAGTTCTTCTGCCCTCTCAGTATACAAACTCCCTTGCTCGGAAAACGGCTCCATTACCCTCTTTGGGCTTATTTCAGTCCTAAACAACCCCACCCCCACAGTTCCATCTCCACAGCTCTGTAAAATGATATGGGGCTCCTCATACAGAAAGTTGGGCACTCACCAATGAGTCAGAGCTCTACTGGTCTCTGAGTATGCAAAACAGCCTTGGTCCAGCCCAGAGTAACTTAGGGTTGAAGTCCTAGGTTTCTTCTACTGCTTCAAAATCCCTGCCTACAAAAGGGCATAAGAAAATCTGGAGTTCTTTAGCTTTTAGGATGTCATAGGTGCTCAAAATTATAAGAAAGCTTTTTCCTCTGCAGTGCTTCCCCTCATACCCCTCATATTCCTTTTCTAATAACATAGAATACTTATTGACCTGATGTAGTGGATTGAATGTTACTCCTTTAAAAGATATGCCTACCCAGGATCTGTGAATGTGATCTTATTCAGGAAAAGGATGTTTGAAGATGTAATTAAAGATCTCAAGACTAGATCATCCAGGATTTAAGATGGTCCTTGAACCCAATGACATGTGTCCTTATACCAGAAAGGCAGAGAGATTTGAGACAAAGAAACACAGAAGAGAAGGCCATGTACAGATTGAGACAAAGACCAGAGTGACGCAGCCACAAGCCAAGGAATGCCTGGAGCCACCAGAAGCTGGAAGAAGCAAGGAACATTCTCCCCCAGAGTCTTCAGAAAGAGAGGGCCTCGGGTGCCACCCTGATTTCAGACTTCTGGACTCCAGAATTTTGAGACAGATTTCTACTCTTTTAAGCCACCAAGTTTGTGGTAACTCATTATGGCAGTCCTAAGAAACTGATACACCTGAGAACGTGTATATTAACACATGCTTCTATATGAAATCTGCAAGAACAAAGCAGTATATAAAGTTTAATACCATTTTTGTGGAAAAAGCAATACCCACATATACAAATCACGCACAGGAAAAAAAAAAAAGGGAAGGATGTGCATACCAAAATGTTAACAATGGTTATCGCTGGAGAATGGACTAGAGGTAATACTATGATTTTCTCAATAAATTTTATTTACCTTCCACAGAGTACCTATTATAAGCTATTTTTTTCTGGGTTGTGATTAATTTGATATGATTCTCCTCAGTTTTTTCATGATATACTCCTCCAAAAGCATCCTTCTAATACAGCTACTGTTATTCTCATTTTAAAAGTAGATGCTACCTACTCTTAACCTGACACATGGAGAATATGTTTAATTCATGGAGTATACTACAAAATATGACACAGCATACATATGGCCATAAGAAATTATTATTTGAAAATATATATTTCAAAATTGCTAAAAGGGTAGATTTTAAATGTTCTCACCTCAAAGTGTGTAAGGTGATGAATATGTTATTTAGTTTTATATATGCATTCCACAAATACATATCTCAAAACATTGCATTATATCCCATAAAATAATTATCGTTGTCAATTAAAAATAATAAATAATAAATAAGCATAATGTAGGATTTATAAAAAAATTATTATTTGAAGAATTTTGAAATCCTCTAACCAAGAGAAATTTTCATTACAGAAAAAACACCATCATCAGGTTGGGTCTTCTTAACAGTACAGTGTGAAATAACACAGGATTAGAGTTAAAGAAATTTGCTTCTTTCCCTTTTATTAGCCACCTGACTTTGAGCAAAGTTTAGGTTTTCTTTTTACTAAGAGCTTTGTAGAAACAACAAAAAAAGATTTTTTAAATAAGACGAAATGAATTTATAGATGTAAAGTGTACTTTGATTTTTATAAAGATTCAAATAAACTTTGGATAAAATTAAAATCTAGTGCTATAGAAGAATTAACTCACATTAATTTTGTGAAGCACCAATTCTTATTATTTTATATTTTTTCCCACAGGTGTCACATGCCAAAATTGGTAAGGTGTCTAATGCCAATGAATGGTTTCTAGCTTTTTTAATTTTTGTTCTATAAATAGGACACACTTAACTTTTCATGGAACTTTCAGTAAGTGGTGTGTGTGTGTGTGTGTGTGACTTGTGACTCTCAATAACCAATAACATTAGACACACTTATAACAAGAATAATTTTATCTCTCAGAATCCATCCCAGTCTAAAGCTATTTACTAGATTCTTATTAAAAACATAGTCAGGATGTTGGTTTTCTTAAAGATAAAACATCAGACGATAGAGAAAAATATCTGCCCACCTTTTTTGTCCCCAGAGCTTTTCACGCCCCAGTACCATCCAAAGTTTACCTTCTATTTTCTGTTTCCTTATTCTGTGAGGGAATCCCAGGAAAATCTATGATCAATTCATAATTTTAACAACTGTTTACAATCCTATGTGAAATTGAATAGTAAATTATTATCATATCTAGAAGGTAATTTTATTGTTTAACATCTAGAGGTAAATAAAAACACAGTAAAAGAAGAAACAAAAGCATCGACGTTAAGTAAAATATCCTTATGTTAGAAAATAAGAGGGATTTTCTGTTTTCAAATTGAGGGGTTTTTTCTTCGCTCCACAAAGTCATGGAATTTAAAAGATGGCTAGAGAGGGGATGAGAAGCATGCGCCGGGTTTGTGGTGACCACACAGCAGATACCTGCCCTATACCTGGGTCATTCTGCTGTTTTCTGTTCCTTTTCCAAGTGTCCCATTACCTCAGAAAAGCTTCGAGCATAGCTTGATTCTTCAGTAACCATCACAAGAAATATACTTTCAAATTGCTGTCTTTTCTTACTTTTTTTTGTTCTTTACCAAAGGCTTAGATGGTTTCCCTGGTGAATTTCTCCACTGATATATTACTAGCATAGTTTATATGTGCCGGTAATATGCAATATAGTCCTAGCAGAATGTCTGCATGCCAGTGTGACACAAACAGCATGACAACCCTCACATTAAAAACCCCTATGCAATGAGAAAACACCTACCAGATGCTGTTCCCCATCATCTCCGCAGTTCCAGGAGAAAGTCTGTTCATCCTCATGGTGTGTTCTGGACACAGGTGTGTTCTTAAACTAGCTATTTTATTATACTCATACAATTTGGTAACAACTATTTTCACCTGTTTGCACAAACTATCTGAGCCAAATGTACCTGGAAATTCCTTCTCTGGCCAATGATGAGAACACTATGATCGACCGTAGGTAATTTTTCTATTTCTGTTTGGATTTCACTGATATCAAAAACCCAGTTCTCTAACTGGATTTCCTGGCTGACATGCTTAAGTGAGATTATCTTCACTTTCAACACCTTCTTCTTCAGTTTTCCAAATAAAGTCACATACTGAGGAACTGGGGGTTAGGACTTAAACTTATGACACAGATCAACCCACCACACTCTTCATGTTTTCAGGAACCTTTCTGATGCTCCCTCAATTATTTACTGCCTTTTCCATTCTTCAGTGAGCTTATGCATCCTATGCTGCCCTGTCTGGGCAGGTGCTTATTCCATGTGCCCTACCATGCATATACATATTGAAAGCCCTTATTCTTCACTGAAGACCTAACTCAGCCACACTTTCCATCCCTCCAAAAATACTTAATCATGCCTTCGTCTGTGTTACCATTGTTCCATTCTTTTATAATTGGATTTGTCAAACTGTATATACTAAAGTTTTATTTTGTATGCTTGTGTTCCATTAGCCGATGGGTGATATACTTAGGGCCAAGCATAGTACCTATTTTATAGGAAGTGATCAATGTGTGTGCTGAATGAATAAATAAATCATAACTCCTGAAAGTTTCTTAATATTCTTAATAATTTAATAATATCCTCTTGTTAGCCTAAAGAGCATTTTCATATATATCCTCTTAGGCAAGAGACTATTTGGTGTCTAAAGGTATTAAAAAACTTACCAGGGAATTGGCAAACTATGCAGAAAATGCAGGAAAACTCCCCACAAGTTGTTAGAGGGAAATTTTATAGTTTAAGGGAGAAAAGTAATTGAAAGTACATCTTAAACAGAAACAAAATGCTGAAGACCATAATGTACCAAACTTCTGGTAAAAAAAAAACCAAAACACTGCTGGTAAAATACATTTTCATTTTCTTGGTGGCTTAGGGAAAAATAATGCTGGAATAGCCTTAATAGTTTATGGAAATTAAATTACTTTGTCCCTACCTAAAACACTTCCTTAATTATACTCACTCCTAAAGTACTACTTTCTTACCCACAGAGAAATAAATATACCTTTACTTCTTAAAATCATAACATGGCACTGTAAATTCCAGAACTATATTACCATTTCTCAGACCTTTGCTTTTCTATTAGCTACGACATGCAGAGAGCTCCTAGAGTTTTAGTGCTAGGTATTCAATTGAAACTTACTACAATTTCAGTTTTCTCCTAAATGATAATCTCATGCCCAAGAATTGCCTCTGAGAGACTGCTGTGATAGACACTGCTGAACCCCAGGCAGCTGGTGACAAATGATGGCACAATGACATCAGACTGCTCATAGTAAGAATAGTGACATCTGTTATTGGTGTATAAGAATGCTTGTGACTTTTGCACATTGATTTTGTATCCTGACTGACAGCCAAATCATGCATGAACTCCCATTCACAATTGCTTCAAAGAGAATAAAATACCTAGGAATCCAACTTACAAGGGATGTGAAGGACCTCTTCAAGGAGAATTACAAACCACTGCTCAACAAAATAAAAGAAGATACATACAAATAGAAGAACATTCCATGCTCATGGATAGGAAGAATCAATATCGTGAAAATGGCCATACTGCCCAAGGCAATTTATAGATTCAATGCCATCCCCATTAAGCTACCAATGACTTTCTTCACAGAATTGGAAAAAACTACTTTAAAGTTCATATGGAACCAAAAAAGAGCCCACATTGCCAAGTCAATCCTAAGCCAAAAGACCAAACCTGGAGGCATCCTGCTACCTGACTTCAAACTATACTACAAGGCTGCAGTAACCAAAACAGCATGGTACTGGTACCAAAACAGAGATGCAGACCAATGGAACAGAACAGAGCCCTCAGAAATAATACCACATATCTACAACCATCTGATCTTTGACAAACCTGACAAAAACAAGAAATGGGGAAAGGATTCCCTATTTAACAAATGGTGCCAGGAAAACTGGCTAGCCATATGTAGAAAGCTGAAACTGGATCCCTTCCTTACACCTTATACAAAAATTAATTCAAGTTTTTTACAAGAAAAAAAACCTCATCAAAAAGTGGGCAAAGGATATGAACAGACACTTCTCAGAAGAAGACATTTATGCAGCCAACAGACACATGAAAAAATGCTCATCACTGGCCATCAGAGAAATGCAAATCAAAGCCACAATGAGATACCATCTCATACCAGTTAGAATGGCGATCATTAAAAAGTCAGGAAACAACAGGTGCTGGAGAGGATGTGGAGAAACAGGAACACTTTTACACTGTTGGTGGGACTGTAAACTAGTTCAACCACTGTGGAAGACAGTGTCGCAATTCTTCAGGGATCTAGAACTAGAAATACCATTTGACCCACCCACCCCTTTAATGGGTATGTACCCAAAAGATTATAAACCATGCTGCTATAAAGACACATGCACATGTATGTTTATTGCAGCACTATTCACAACAGCAAAGACTTGGAACCAACCCAAATGTCTAACAATGATAGACTGGATTAAGAAAATGTGGCACATATACACTATGGAATACTATGCAGCCATAAAAAATGATGAATTCATGTCCTTTGTAGGGACATGGATGAAGCTGGAAACCATCATTCTCAGCAAAGTATCACAAGGACAAAAAACCAAACACTGCATGTTCTCACTCATAGGTGGGAATTGAACAATGAGAACACTTGGACACAGGAAGGGGAACGTCACACACTGGGGCCTGTTGTGAGGTGGGGGCGCGGGGGAGGGATAGCATTAGGAGATATACCTAATGTAAATGACGAGTTAATAGGTGCAGCACACCAACATGGCACATGTATACATATGTAACAAACCTGCACGTTGTGCACATGTACCTTAGAACTTAAAGTATAATATATATATTAAAAAATATATATGCAGTTATGATATGGACAGATATACTGGCCCAGGCAAACATTAATCGTTCATAGTGACTGAAATAGAGGGTCAAATTGGACTTGTGGCTGGAGAGGAAAAGAGGGACAAATTACAGTGTAGAATGTAATTTTTATTCTAAGCTGAAAAACCTATTGAATGTTCTCAAGTGAGAAGCATGATCCAGTTTGTATTCAGGAAACTTTATCTGACCTTCCTAGAAACAATGATACTGGAAAGAAAGTTTAGTGGTTTGGTCTTTGAATCTGAAGCTAAACAAAATTGTATATCCCTATCAAGTGGCTCCAGTACTGTCAGCATCAGTAAATTTCCCAATGGAAAAATAAATGTTAATAAAACTTGAAAAAAAAAAAGAGCTAAGGTTCAAGACTGCACTAAAGCTTCATGAGATCTCTCCTCATCTGTGCACGGACAGGTGGCCAACTCTGGTGCCCAGGCTGTTGATTCCCAGTCTGGTGGTGAATCCTCCATAGTCTGGTGAGTGTAAATATATATATATATATATATCTTTTCCCTTCTCCCCTTCACATTGCAACTTGATTGTTATATCATTTGCTTATTATGTCTGCATTGCCATTTACATGGGATAAAGTTTGTTTACCCTAAAAAAAAAAAAAGAATAGTGACATCAAGATTTTTTCCCCTCCAACTTCCCAATTCTGCACTGAATCTTCTGTAATTCAAAACTAGCTCGTTTGGGGGCCATAGCTAAGTCTGCAGTTCAACAAACATGTTGAGGTCTTGCTAGAGCCATAATAATCAGTAACGTGAAATCCCATCGCAGCGGTGGCAACTCCATCCTTAGCTCAGTCTTAAGGTCAAGTCCATTCTTTAGCTCAGGCTCAAATATTTGGAATCATTCTTGAGTACCGTTTTCTCTCACCAACACTTTTTTTTTTTTTTTTTTGAGACGGAGTCTCGCTCTTTCGCCCAGGCTGGAGTGCAGTGGTGCAATCTCGGCTCACTGCAGGCTCCGCCCCCAGGGGTTCACGCCATTCTCCTGCCTCAGCCTCCTGCGTAGCTGGGACTACAGGCGCCCGCCACCTCGCCCGGCTAATTTTTTGTATTTTTAGTAGAGACGGGGTTTCACCGTGTTATCAGGATGGTCTCAATCTCTCAACCTCGTGATCTGCCCGCCTCGGCCTCCCAAAGTGCTGGGATTACAGGCGTGAGCCACTGCGCCTGGCCAACACTTTCAATCTTTTCAACTCTTTAAAGAAATCCTACTGGTTTTACATTCAATGTATATAGAATCCAGCCACTCTCTTCTCTCTCCTATTCTACCACTCTAGTACTACCTATTATCACCCTATACTTGGATTAATGAAATAACTTCTTAAATGTCACCCTGCTTCCACCCTTTAATTCTCTAAAGAGGAGCCAGAGTATTTATCTTAAAATGTAAATCAGATCAAGTCACTCCTCTGTTCAAAACCTTGCCATGGCTCCTCCCCATCTAATTCTGAGTAAACCCCCAAAGCACCTTCCTGCCTTAGTGCTGTCCAGACTGCATCCTGTGACCCAGTGCTCTTCCTCCGAGCTCTTCCGTCATATTCCTTCACCTCCTCCAAGCATAGGTTTAGATATTACCTTTGAAATGAGGTTGACCCTGACCACATCATTTAAATTACAGGTTGACCCTCCCACTGCACTCTTGTTTCCCCTGCGCTGATCCACTTTTCTATTATTTGTAGCACTTATTACCTTCTAACATACAAAGTAATTTCCTTATTCATTAGGCAATTCTCTTTCGTCTATCATTCTCTGCTAACACAGAGACCCTCTCAGGGCAGGGATCTAAGTGTGTGTTATTCACCGATGCATCCTAAGCACCTAAAGCAGTATCCAGCTCAATAAATATTTATTGAATGAATGCAAGAATTCAAGATAGATATGTAAGCTATTATGTGTTAGCTGAATTGCACCTGGAATTCTAGATGCCATTCTCAGTGGGCTGAAGCTCTGGGCTGATCGACTTTGCACTGAAATCTGCCCCACCGCGTGGTGATTCTCTTTATCTTATTGATGGTCACACATCAACTACTAATGTTTCGAGTAGATTACTATCAGGTTTTGTGGTAAGTTGTTTGAGTACGTCATTTTGTTGAATCCTCATAATATCTCAGCAGGGTAGGTCGTATTAGCCCCATTTTGCAACTAGTAAACTGAGACTCAGGAATGTTAAAAAATTTTTCCAAGTCACAAAACTAACAACACATCTGTGAGTCGAGCCCAGATTTTATCTGACTGGCAAGCCCATCCTCTTTCCCACTATACTAAACTGTCTTCCTCTCTATGCTAAGTTGTTTTATTTAGCAAATAGTACTATTTGGAGTTTAGGAACAGATGTGGTTTTGGGGTCAGAAAACCCAGGTTTGAGTTACATATTTGTTGTGCAAATATGTCACTCAGGATCTCTGATCTCGTTATTCTCATACATAAAATGAGAACAAAATGTTTCCTTTGCATCTAAATGGGCCAGGTCACTATGACACAAAATACAGAAAACACATTATAAAATTGTAAAGTCCTATTCAACCTAAGATTTTCATTTTAATAGATGCATTCCTTGATGCCTGAGGCTCGTATTTGGCACAGAAAAGAACTGATCACAAAGAAATGATGTCAATTAATACTGATTTCAAGTCAGGTATATAAGAAGCTGGAAAGTAATCACTTTATCCCAAGTCCTAACAAGTAGAAACTGAACAAGCTGAAAAGTCAACAAGTATTCTTAGATCTATTGGAGAAGTAAGGTCAGCGAGCAAACTGCTGATCCCACAATTGGAAAGACAGAAAGACAAATACAAAGAGTCATAACTTACAGGAGCAGAAACCCACAAGCAGAAACCTCCAAGAAAACACATGCATGGGCAGGAAAACCTGAACTGTAAATGAGAAATGAATTTCTGGAGATTCAGTGTGGCAAGTCTGAAAGATTAAAACTCCAAGGAGACTCAGTCATAGGTCCACCTCCACATTTTTGTGAGCTTTATCTCCAGGAGTTTTACTAGGTTTTCACAGTAAATATTAAAGAAAAATCCCCTCATGCCTCTAGCAAAGGAGGGAAAAAGGAATCATTTTAAGCTATGCCAGAGCACTTTTTCTTCTTAATAAGGTCTGCCCCCCACAGAAACTAGCTAACCTGAGACTAACCTCCTGAGGCATTATTAGAACCTAACTGACGTGGGGGAAGGGATGATATCCAACTGTAGCCCGCTCTAGCCTTCCACACAGGAAGTGAAAAATACCCAACTTCAACCCACCCTAGTCATTCTGTTCCACCTAAGCAGGGATTGAGAGGGAGCATCACTTGGAAATATTTGTGAAGTTTATAGTCTAGAGGCACAGGCTCGCTAAAAGACTAAAACCTAATCAGAGGACCACAGTACACTCTTCCCCTCCTCAATGCCTTACCACCACATTACTAAAGGCCTATTTACAGCAGGTTCCTTTTACCCAGTACTTCATGTATGACCGTCAAGATAAACTACCAAGGCATACTAAAAGGCCAAAAACATAATTTTAAGAGACAGAGAAAGCATCAGAACTAGTCTTAGATATGACAGGGATGTTGGAATTATCAGACTGGGAATTTAACACAACTATGATTAATATGTCAACAGAAAGTTCCAAATCAAAAAATCAAAGAAAAAAACTGGAAAAATGGAGCAGAATATCCTCGATGCATGAGACAAAAATGTTAACATATTCATAATAATGGGAAGATAAGAAGGAGAAGAAAGAAAGAAACAGAAAAATATGTGACACAATAATGACTGAGAATTTCCCCAAATCAATGTCAGACACCAAAACACAGATTCAGGAAGTTCAGAGAACATGAGGCAGGATAAATGTAAAACACACACACACACACACATGCACAAACACATCTGAACATATCATATTCAAACTGCAGAAAATCAATGGCAAAGAAAAAGTCTTGAAAAAAGTCAGAGGGAAAAAGCACCTTAGCTATGGAGGAGCAAAGTTAAGAATTACATCTGACGTCTCAAAAACTATCCAACCGAAAAGAGAGTGGAGTGAAATATTTAAGATTTTGAGAGAGAAAAATAAACATAACCTAGAATTCTGTACCTGGCAGAATTATCCTTCAAAAGCAAAGGAGAAATAAAGATTTTCTTAGACAAACATTGAAGGAATTTGTAGCCTTGCAGAAATGTGCCTTGCAGAAATGTTAATCAGAAAATTGTATATCAGAAACTCAGATCTACATAAAGAAAGGAAGAGTATCAGAGTATCAGAGAAGTAATAAGTGAATGTAAAATAAACACTTGTTAATGTAAAATAAACACTTTTTAAATCCCTCATTGATATAGTAGATACAATTTGTTCAAAAACTAACAGCAATGTATTCATATATATATATATATATGAATGATATGGTTTGGCTGTGTTCCCACCCAAATCACCTTGAATTGTAGCTCCCATAATTCCCTTGTGTTGTGGGAGTGACCCAGTGGGAGATAACTGAATCATGGGGGTAGTTTCCCCCGTACTGTTCTTGTGGTAGTGAATAAGTCTCATGAGATCTGATGGTTTTATAAGAGCAAACCCCTTTTGCTTGGCTCTTATTCTCTTCTCTTGTCTGCCGCCATGTGCGATGTGCCTTTTGCCTTCTGCCATGATTGTGAAGCCTCCTCGGCCACATGGAACTGTGAGTCCATTAAACCTCTTTCTTTTGTAAATTGCCCAGTCTCAGGTATGTCTTTATCAGCAGCAGGAAAACTGACTAATACAATAAGCTCATATGTATAAGGGAAATAAATGACAGAAATTAAAAAGAGAGAGGTGAAGGAATTAGAATTATTTTGTTATTATAAAGTACTTGCACTATCTGTAAAGCAGTAGAAGGTTATTTGAAAGAAAACTTGGATTCATTGTAAATATATATTACAAACTTTAGAGCAACCACTTAAAAAAGCATGACTGGTGTGCTAAGGAAGAAGGAAAATGGAATCACATACAATGCTCAATCAAAACCACAAAAAGTATAAAAGAATGGAAAACAAAGAGGGACAAAGAATAAGGGCAAATAACAAAAAGAATAACAAATATAGTAGATATTAGACCTACTATATCAATAATCACTTTAAACACCAGTGGTCTAAGCACACCAATTAAGAGACAAAGATTGTCAGAGTAGATCAAAAGACACAGCGCAACTTTATGTTGTGTAAAAGAAATCTACTTTAACTATAAAAACACATATAAATTAAAAGTAAAGAGATGGCCATTGATGTAAAAGATACATTAAGTTAGCACTAATCAAAAGAAAGTGAGAATAGCTATATTAATTTCTGGCCAAACGCACTTCACAGCAAGAAAAGATGTCAGAGATTAAATGGCATAAATGTATGTTTTCCCCCCAAAATAATATATTGAAGTTCTATATGTGACCGTATTTGGAGATCAGGGTCTTTAATAAAGTAATTAAGGTTAAATGAGGCAATAAAATTGTGATCCTGATCTGAGAGGATTCATGTTGTAATCTAATCCTGATCTATTCCTAAAGCCGGGAAGATAGGTTCATGGGATGTGACAAATGCATCACTCTAGAGGAGATTTTGATAGTAGGCAGGACTGTGTATATTTGGGGGCAGAAAGTGTATGGAAAAATCTCTGTGCTTTCTGCTCAAGTTTTCTGGCAACATAATGCTCCTGTAAAAAATAAAGTCTATTGGCCAGGTGCCACTGCACTCCAGCCTGGGCGACAGCCAGACTCCATCTCAAAAAATAAATAAATAAATAAAAATAAAATAAATAAATAAAGTCTATTGAAAAATAAAAGGGCTGAAGTCTATTCCTGCTGTAATAAAATAAAAATATGGATGTTTTTAATAACAGATGCTAGTGAGGCTGCAGAGAAAAGGAGATGCTTATACACTGTTGGTGGGAATGTAAATTAGTTCAGCCACTATAGAAAGCAGTTTGAAGATTTCTCAAATAATTTAAAACAGAGCTACAATTTGATCCCTCAGTCCCATTACTGGGTATACATCTGTATTAGTCCGTTCTCATGCTGATATAAAGAACTGCCCAAGACTGCATATATTATAAAGGAAAGAGGTTTAATTGGCTCATAGTTAACCAGGGCTAGGGAGGCCTCAGGAAACTTATAATTATGGTGGAAGGGGAGGCAAACACATCCTTCTTCACATAGCAGCAGGAAGGAGAAGAATGAGAGCCCAGCAAAATAGGAAGCCCCTTATAAAACCATCAGATCTCGTGAGAACTTATTATTACAATAATAGCATGGGGGAACTGCCCCCATGAATCAATTATCTCCCACCAGGTCCCTCCAACTACACGTGGGGATTATGGGAACTACAATTCAAGATGAGATTTGGGTGGGGACAGAGCCAAACCATATCAACACCCAAAGGAATATAAATTTTTCTACCAAAAAGACACACTTCATTCCAGCACTATTCACCATAGTAAAGACATGGAATCAATAGTGAACTGGATAAAGAAAATATGGTACATATACACCACTGAATACTATACAGCCATAAAAATGAATGAAATCATGTCCTTTGCAGCAACATGGATGCAGCTGGAAGTCATTATGCTAAATGAATTAACACAGAAACAGAAAATCAAATATCACATGTTCTCATTTATGCCTGGGAGCTAAACATTGGGTACTCATGGACCTAAAGATGGCAACAATAGACACTGGGGACTACTAGAAGTGGGAGGAAGGAAGGGGAAAGGATTGAAAAACTAACTGTTGTGCACTATACTCACTATCTGGGTGACGGAATTATTCATATCCTGAACCTCAGCATCACACAATATACCCATGTAACAAATAGGTACATGTACCCCCAAATCTAAAATAAAAGTTGAAATTACAAAAAATAAATAGATAAATAAATAAAATAAAAAATTTCTAAATATTTTTAAATGTCTTTCTGTCATGACATCTCTGACATCTGGTAAGAAGCTTTAATAAGATAAAATCACGAAACAAACATAAAAACTACAGAGCATGTATCAGTTGTCTGATTTTTTCAGGTGAGATATATATCAAATATCTGTTTTTTTCTCCAAGTATTAGCACAGTATTCTCTAAATCGTTTACTTCTTAGAAAAAAACATTTTGAAAGTGATTTTTTTTTTTTAAAGAAAACACTGGGTAGAGCAACCTAGATACATTTTAGATTTCTTTATTTAGGATTTCTTTATTGCATTCTTAGAGTCTCTGATATGCTAATGTGCACTGAGAGTCTCTAGGACGTGTTTACAATCCAATATTTCCCAAGCAAGTTTGACCAATGATCTTTTATCACGGAACATCAAATACAACATCACAAGACAACAGCATCCAGAGGAAAACAGCTTGAGAATGCTGACCAACACTAACAATTATTAAAATGCAGACAGACCACAGGAGTTCACTTTTGAATATATTATGGTGCAACTCCAAGGCTTTCTGTCATTGGAAGTGGGACAGTATCATCATTAGCAAAAAAGTAACTCATCAGAAGCAAGAGACAGAAGAAATAGTTGCTGTGATCGCTTTAATAGAGGAAGAAGCAGTTTCTCATCTAATTCCTGCCTTTTTACAAAGCTCAGGCTGGAGGCAGAAATTGACAAGTGACTATAATCCATAGGGAAGATAAAATAAAAAACTATTCTGTCAAGTATTAGAACTCCTAGGAAAATGCAGACATTATCAGAATTCATTGCAAAAAAATGTTGTTAGTTATAAATCTCTGGGATCAAGGCTTCAGCAAAGACTCCTGAGCAGCATTATATTCTGCTCATGACAGGAACTCTTAACAATGGCTCTAACTAGTCTCTAGACACAGAATGGTCTCTGTACTGGATAGAATGGGGTCCCCTCAAAGAACATATCTCCATGAAGGGATGAATGGATAAAGAAAATGTAGTACATATACACAATGGAATATTATTCAGCCATAAAAAGAATGAAATCCTGGCATTTACAACATGGAACTGGAGGACATCATGATAAGTGAAATAAGCCCGGCACAGAAAGACAAATATTGAATGTTCTCACTCATGTGGGAGCTAAAAAAAATGAACTCATGGACGTAGAGAGTAGAAGGATGGTTACCAGATGCTAGGAATGGTAGTAGGGAGCAGGAAATAGATTTGTTAATGGTTACCAAAATTCAGTAGACAGAAAAAATAAGATTTAGTGTTCAGTAGAACAATAGGGTGACTATAGTTAATAATTTATTATGTGCTTCAAGATAGCTAAAAGAGTGGAATTGTATTGTTCGTAACATAAATTAATGATAAACATTTGAGGTGATGCATATCCCAATTACCCTGACTTGATCATTACACATTGTATGTTTGTATTAAAATATCATATGTACCCCATAAATATGCACAGCTATTATATATCCATAATAATGTTTTTTAAATCCTATCTACCCACAAACTATGAATGTGACCTTATTTAGAAATAGTCTGCAGGTATAATCAAATTAAGATGCGGCCATACTGGTGTGGGGTGAACTCAATCAAATATGACTAATGTCCTTCTAAGTAGAGGGAACTTTGACACACACACAGAGAACACCATATGAAGTCAGAGGCAGGGATTGAAGTGATGCATTTATAGGAACACCAAGGATTACCAACAACCATGAGAAGCTGGGACAGAGGAATGGAACAGATTCTCCCTTAGTGCTCTCACAAGGACCCAACCCTGTCTTAATTTAGGATTTCTGGCCAGCAGAACTGTGAGGGAATCAATTTCTGTTGTCTTAAACCACCCAATTTGTGATACTTTGTTGCAACAGTCCTAGGAGAGGAATGCAATCTCAGACTGGGTTTTAGGAAAGCATTCAAACCTGATTGCTGCATTTTCTTTCTAGTTCCCTTTAATATGGGTCGTGGTTATGTGCATCAACATCCACCCCACTTATCATCCCCAAAACCAGTCCACCTTGGGAGAGCCAGAGATGAACGATTGACTAGAATTTCAGAGCCCTTTGAGTGTGTGTGCCCCGGGGCTCTCATCCATTTCAAGGTGGGAGGCTTGAGTTTGTTCTGGAACTAAACTTGGATAAAGGAGCTCTATCTTTTGTTGCCATTGCTTTTGGTGTTTTAGACATGAAGTCCTTGCCCACGCCTATGTCCTGAATGGTATTGCCTAGGTTTTCTTGTAGGATTTTAATGGTTTTAGGTCTAACATATAAGTCTTTAATCCATCTTGAATTAATTTTTGTATAAGGTGTAAGGAAGGGATCCAGTTTCAGCTTTCTACATATGGCTAGCCAGTTTTCCCAGCACCATTTATTAAATAGGGAATCCTTTCCCCATTTCTTGTTTTTGTCAGGTTTGTCAAAGATCAGATAGTTGTAGCTATGTGGCATCATTTCTGAGGGCTCTGTTCTGTTCCATTGATCTATGTCTCTGTTGTGGTACCAGTACCATGCTGTTTTGGTTACTGTAGCCTTGTAGTATAGTTTAAAGTCAGGTAGCGTGATGCCTCCAGCTTTGTTCTTTTGGCTTAGGATTGACTTGGCGATGCGGGCTCTTTTTTGGTTCCATATGAACTTTAAAGTAGTTTTTTCCAATTCTGTGAAGAAAGTCATTGGTAGCTTGATGGGGATGGCATTGAATCTATAAATTACCTTGGGCAGTATGGCCATTTTCACGATATTGATTCTTCCAACCCATGAGCATGGAATGTTCTTCCATTTGTTTGTATCCTCTTTTATTTCATTGAGTAGTGGTTTGTAGTTCTCCTTGAAGAGGTCCTTCACATCCCTTGTAAGTTGGATTCCTAGGTATTTTATTCTCTTTGAAGCAATTGTGAATGGGAGTTCACTCATGATTTGGCTCTCTGTTTGTCTGTTATTGGTGTACAAGAATGCTTGTGATTTTTGTACATTAATTTTGTATCCTGAGACGTCGCTGAAGTTGCTAATCAGCTTAAGGAGATTTTGGGCTGAGACAATGGCATTTTCTAGATATACAATCATGTCATCTGCAAACAGGGACAATTTGACTTCCTCTTTTCCTAATTGAATACCTTTTATTTCCTTCTCCTGCCTGATTGCTCTGGCCAGAACTTCCAGCACTATGTTGAACAGGAGCGGTGAGAGAGGGCATCCCTGTCTTGTGCCAGTTTTCAGAGGGAATGCTTCCAGTTTTTGCCCATTCAGTATGATATTGGCTGTGGGTTTGTCGTAGATAGCTCTTATTATTTTGAGATACGTCCCATCAATACCTAATTTATTGAGAGTTTTTAGCATGAAGGGTTGTTGAATTTTGTCAAAGGCCTTTTCTGCATCTATTGAGATAATCATGTGGTTTTTGTCTTTGGTTCTGTTTATATGCTGGATTACATTTATTGATTTGCGTATGTTGAACCAGCCTTGCATCCCAGGGATGAAGCCCACTTGATCATGGTGGATAAGCTTTTTGATGTGCTGCTGGATTCGGTTTGCCAGTATTTTACTGAGGATTTTTGCATCAATGTTCATCAAGGATATTGGTCTGAAATTCTCTTTTTTGGTTATGTCTCTGCCAGGTTTTGGTATCAGGACGATGCTGGCTTCATAAAATGTGTTAGGGAGGATTCCCTCTTTTTCTATCGATTGGAATAGTTTCAGAAGGAATGGTACCAGTTCCTCCTTGTACCTCTGGTAGAATTCAGCTGTGAATCCATCAGGTCCTGGACTCTTTTTGGTTGGTAAGCTATTGATTGTTGCCACAATTTCAGAACTTGTTATTGGTCTATTCAGAGATTCAACTTCTTCCTGGTTTAGTCTTGGGAGGGTGTATTTGTCGAGGAATTTATCCATTTCTTCTAGATTTTCTAGTTTATTTGCATAGAGGTGTTTGTAGTATTCTCTGATGGTAGATTGTATTTCTGTGGGATCGGTGGTGATATCCCCTTTTTCGTTTTTTATTGCATCTATTTGATTCTTCTCTCTTTTCTTCTTTATTAGTCTTGCTAGCGGTCCATCAATCGACAAATGGGATCTCATTAAACTAAAGAGCTTCTGCACAGCAAAAGAAACTATCATCAGAATGAACAGGCAACCTACAGAATGGGAGAAAATTTTTGCAACCTACTCATCTGACAAAGGGCTAATATCCAGAATCTATAATGAACTCAAACAAATTTACAAGAAAAAAACAAACAACCCCATCAAAAAGTGGGCAGAGGACATGAACAGACACTTCTCAAAAGAAGACATTTATGCAGCCAGAAAACACATGAAGAAATGCTCATCATCACTGGCCATCAGAGAAATGCAAATCAAAACCACAGTGAGATACCATCTCACACCAGTTAAAATGGCCATCATTAAAAAATCAGGAAACAACAGGTGCTGGAGAGGATGTGGAGAAATAGGAACACTTTTACACTGTTGGTGGGACTGTAAACTAGTTCAACCATTGTGGAAGTCAGTGTGGCGATTCCTCAGGGATCTCGAACTAGAAATACCATTTGACCCAGCCATCCCATTACTGGGTATATACCCAAAGGACTATAAATCATGCTGCTATAAAGACACATGCACACGTATGTTTATTGCGGCACTATTCACAATAGCAAAGAGTTGGAACCAACCCAAATGTCCAACAACGATAGACTGGATTAAGAAAATGTGGCACATATACACCATGGAATACTATGCAGCCATAAAAAATGATGAGTTCGTGTCCTTTGTAGGGACATGGATGAAACTGGAAAACATCATTCTCAGTAAACTATCGCAAGGACAAAAAACCAAACACCGCATGTTCTCACTCATAGGTGGGAATTGAACAATGAGAACTCATGGACACAGGAAGGGGAACATCACACTCCGGGGACTGTTGTGGGGTGGGGGAGGGGGGAGGGACAGCATTAGGAGATACACCTAATGCTAAATGACGAGTTAATGGGTGCAGGAAATCAACATGGCACATGGATACATATGTAACAAACCTGCACATTGTGCACATGTACCCTAAAACCCTAAAGTATAATAAAAAAAAAAAAAGAAGGAAAAAAAAAAAAAAAAAAAAAAAAAAAAACCCAAAAAAAAAAAAAAGGAGCTCTATCATAACTGGCAGCACAGAAGACGGAACTTTATTTTATGCCAACTTCTGGCTGACGTCTGAGGGGCACTAGTTTGTTGTTTGTTTTTATGTTTTTATTTTTCCTTAACTGAACTGATGGCCAGCTGACTTAATGAGCACATGGGCTCTAATATCAATGGCATTCTGATTGCTGAGAATGACATTGAAGAGATAAAGCATTTAAAGGCCAGAGGCTCCAGATGCCGTGGAAAACAGAGTTCATGGCAGGAACACAGGGATTGTGCTCTGATTACCAGGAGAAGCCTGAGGCAGCATAGATAGATTTCATGATGACATAGCTCAGGAATTCTCTTCTCCCAACTGAAAGTTCTCCAGCATGTTCGGTCAGAAGAAATGTTTTCAAGGAAACACTGGACAGAACTATTTATGAATCAGGATGCAGTTTCGAAACAATGAAAACCATTTGTTTTGTGTTTTCTTCAGTCTGAAAACATGTGACACCAAAGCCTGAGGAATTGGAAGAACTCCCAAAAGTCTAATTCACAAATGTCCTTCAGATCTTTGGAGAATTTTGCTTGTGAAACAGTGCTTTTGGAACAAAAGAGGAGGTTTTTACATTTACATTTCAAAGCTATTATAATGACTCCATACATCATCCCACCCCAAATAGAAATCTTGACTAAATTTCATTTAATATTACAACATAAGAGATTAAGTTGTGGGGCTAGATGGCACATTTCCTTCTCTGACAGACTGATAGAGCCTGGAGAACACAGGTAGGAAACTGGCAGGGAACGCGACAGCCTCAAGGGAATGGATGAGCTCCTTCGAATCCAGCACATGAACATAAGCCTCTCGACTGCCCATTGCAGTGTTTTTTTATTTCTAGAGTAAGACCGCTGGTGTCTTGAGTTAAAACGTTCAAATGTATACTATCTATACTTTTGCTTAAGTCTTCATAACATTCATAAGTAGCAACTCACCATACAGTTCAGAATGGCCACAGTGTCTAGTGTTCTAATTAAAAGTAGGGATTCCTAGTCATTATCCGCTTCCATGCATTGTTGAGATCATCTTGGGATCATGAATTCAACCCCAAACATCCCGTTTGGATTTGTTACTGGCTGGTGTGCACAGGGTGAAATTAAGCATTCTGCCTCCACCTAATATGCTTCTGGGATATCTGGAATAATTCCAAAAAAACTTGATCTCAAGAGACCACAACAAAACAGCTCTCATAGTCCATTTGGGTACTATAAAAAAATAACATAGGCTGGGTGGTTTATAAACAACAGAAATTTACTTCTCAGACTTCTGGAGGCTGGGAAGTCCAAGGTCAAGGTGCTAGCAGATTCGGTGTCTGGTGAGACACTGCTTTGAGGTTCATAAATGATTCCTTCTCACTGTGTCCTCACATGGTGAAGTGGTGAGGGAGCTCTCTAGAGCCTCTTTTATGATGGAACTAATCTCATTCAGGAGGGCTCTACCCTAATGATTTAATCACCTCCCAAATACCCCATCTCCTAATATCTTCACATTGGTGATTAGGTTTCCATACATGAATATGTGGGGAAGAAAACATTCAGACCATAGTGACAGCTAAGAATGGATCCTTCTTCCCATAATTCAGGCCTTTTTTTCCTTGGTTCCAATCCAGAGCTGTCACACAGTAGAAACTTCTCCAGTCAGGAATAGCTGAACATAGTTTGGGGTGAAGAAGTCGGTGTGCTTGGAAAATGGTTCTTAACTGTGTTTTTCTTAAAACTTAGAACAGTTTTCTTAAAACTGTGTTTTTCTTAAAATTTGCTACCAGTGATATATCCTCCCTCTCCCCAAAATCCATAGACCTAAAAATGTAGTACAAAAATTCAGGGGTCTCTTATATAGGTTTATAGGCTGTAGGCTTATTCACAAAACATCAAAGTCTCGTAGATTGCACAGTTAAAAGCCCCTGCTGCTGAAATATCTCCCTCTCTCTTTTCTTGCACCCCACTCCCCTTTCATCTCATTATGATGCCCAAATCAAGTCTCAAAATAGGCATAAGATATACCTTTTGTCAGCTCTATTTTTCTTTCTATTAGGGACCCAGGTTTGTTAAACTAGAGTCAGATGTGCAAAACTAAATAAATAAATATAGTTAATGATATTGGTTGGCTGTGTCACCACCCAAATCTCATCTTGTAGTTCCCGTAATCCCCACGTGTCATGGGAGGGACCCGGTGGGAGATAATTGAATCGTGGGGAGAGTTACCTCTGTACTGTTCTCGTGATAGTGAGTGAGTTCTCATAAGAGCTGATGGTTTTATAAGGGGCTATTCCCCCTTTTCCTCGGCACTTCTCCTTGCTGCCACCATATGAAGAGAATGTATTTGCTTCCTCTTCTGCCATGATTGTAAGTTTTCTGAGGCCTCCCCAGCCCTGCAAAACTGTGAGGCAATTAAACCTCTTTCCTTTATAAATTACCCAGTCCTGGGTATGTCTTTATTAGCAGCGTGAGAATGGACTAATAGTTTCTTGATTCTCTATGTGACTATTCCAATCTTTCTCCTAAACCTGAATTTTATACTCACACACATAGATGCACACAGGTGCACACACGTACACATGCACATATATGCTGCAGCTCAGCCCCACGCCTGGTAGCCAGCCTCAGCAGGCTGTTTGCTTCCTGCCAGCTGCCTGCCTGACTCCTTCCCCTTTTTGTGTGCACATAGTGATCTTGAGCTTCCATAAGGCCACCTGATAACTCACGGTGGCTGGGAAGCACAATGCCAGGCTCTCTCTGGCTTGCCAAATTTCCACATCTTTCTTGCTTACTAAATTGATCTTGGTGCAGCCACCCACAGAAGACTGTGTGAGACTTTTTGTTAGGTGACCTCTGAGACCTCCAAAGCTGAATACAGGCCCAAGTCCTCAGTTTCTCCAAGTACCTTTTAATCTGCCTCATATATTTCCCCTCTACAGGTCGATAACCACAGAGAGATCTAACACAATACTTGTTTCTTGCCTCTCCTGCCTTCATCTCCCTCTTCCCCTGAAAGGCTTGGGTTAGAAGTTGTGGATTTGGGAGTTTTCTTCTCTCTACATCACATTTTTAGCATATCCTGTAGTATCAAATCTTACAGCCTAGCTGCCATAAAAGAACAGCTTCTCCATACAGATTAAAGATTCTATGGTTGGTCAGGAGACCTTTTCCTACGTGCATAAAAACTCTGTGGTCTGAGCCCTCCAAGCCTGGTTCTTGATATGCTAAAGCAATTAGCAAATTCACTTTTAACAAAGCCTGACTTTTCAGCCAATTGTTTTCTCTGAACACAGGCAAGTCTAATTCAACAGTCAAAGCTGAGAAATGTATACTTTTTCCCAGCAGGTATCACCCTAACCTTGAAACACTAAAAATTTGTGCTTCTAAGACTAGGAGCCCTCAGGGGTAACAAGGTTGGCAGGATCTTTCAAACGAAATGTTTAAATATTATTCTCTTTCACTGTAATGTTTCTGTGAGAAAAGAAGACTCAGGTTTGGTGGCATCTCTGAATCCGAATCAGCAACCTGGAGGAGATGAGAACTTTGATGATCAAAGTGATAAGAAAACAAACTACTGCAAACATTTAAGAGATGTCTATTGAAATTTATGTTGCTGTTTTTAAGAACATTCTTTATTCTCAGAGGCTCAACAAGATGAGTTACACAGGATTGCCCAGTCTCTGACTGCCTAATTGGAAAGTACCATGAAGTTCTCAAAGCTGCACGTGCTACTACTCAGTAATGTAAGTAAAACTGTAAGTCAAATATGTTCTAAAATGGGGACCCCTACTTAAAGCATTTTCAAAGAATTAGAAAATACCTTTGAATACAATTTTAAAAGCCCACTTTTTATTTAAGACTTTCCCTTTCATTTTGAGGGTAAGGAAAGTATATTTGTTGATGCTGCCAAATTTTACATACCCTTCAGTATAATGTAAGCCATCTGTGGAGTACCTATAGTTGAATTTCCAAATCATCCACCTATTTCCCTTTCAATTTAACTCTGACATATAAATAATGAGGAGGGAAAGAGTTATGTATTTAAAGTCATAAAAGTAAAGGTTTTGGTAATGCATGCTCAAAAATGCAGTTTGATTTCTTTTTACTCAGAAGCAAACTCAGTGTGGACCAGTTTGCTGCTGGCTAGGGCACTGATCTATACTGGACATTATATATCTTCATAATAAATGGAATATGGTCCCAGGTAACTGAGTTTTTATCATGGCTCCTTATAAAACTGTAGTACGTAAATTTGTCCCAGACACTATACTTGAGTTAAAACAAAACAAAACAAAAACTCCAGTGGCTATTTTTGCAACAGGATTAGAAAGGTCCAAGCTGCCCACAGGTGTCTCTGCGATCGGCCATCTGGCAGTCACCTATAATCAGCCATTACAGAGCCAGCATTCTGAAGTCAAATATTAAATGGCAAATCACATTATGAATGACCACTTAAAGCTAAAACCCTTTAATAAGATTTCCAAGAATATATTTGGTTTAGGAAATGACAAGAAAGAACTGAGGGGAAAAATACAAAATATTTTACAGATATGAAAAATCCAAAGAAATATACATATTTTGAATAACGCTGTAAAATAATATCCATGTAAGTTACTTCTATCCTCCTCGTGTTTCTGACACTAATACTATCTAGCTTCCTCCTTTTTACAAATACTATCTAGTTTTAGTGTCAGAAAAACAGAAACAAAAGAAAACCTTGAACAAAATTATAATGATTTTTAGTTTCAGAAGTAAATCTCCTATTTTAAAGATAAAGAAGAAATATAGACTTTTTAGTCTAGAAAATCAATTTCTCCCATTCCTACTAAATAAATGCTGAATAAAAGTATTAAAAATCATTGCCAACAAATGGCTACATGTGTAAGTTCCTTTCTTGAATCCTGGGGAGATGAGAAGTGATCCCTCCTGTATGTTCTCTCCTGATTTCCACACTGGCTTCCTTGGGAATAGCACCTCCTTTAATCGGGACACTTTCTGTCTATTAATGAAAGCCAAGGTAAGTGGCATATTTTAAGCTAAGTAAAATGGAGCTTTCAAGTCTTTTCAATGGAAAGACTATCAAACCTCCTACCCTCCCTATATCTTAGAGCAGAGGTCCCCAACCTCCAGTCCATGGACCCATACCAGTCCTTGGCCTATTAGGAACTGAGCCGCACAGCAGGAGGTGAACGGCAGGCAAGTGAACATTACTGCCTGAGCTCCACCTCCTGTCAGATCAGCAGCAGCATTGGATTCTCACAGGAGCACAAACCCTATTGTAAACTGCACATGCTTGGGATCTAGGCTGCACACTTCTTATGAGACCTCTAATGCCTGATTATCTGAAGTGGAACAGTTTCAGCCTGAAACCGTCCCCTGTTCCCATTCCCTTGTCCATGAAAAAATTGTCTTCCATGAAACTGGCGCCTGGCACCAAAAAGATTGAGGACTGCTATCTTAGAGGAACAATTGTACTATATATAAGTTAAAATTGATTGTTGTTCAATTTAGTCTTAGCTCAGAACCATAATTCCAGTTGATAGGTCATTTTGTGTCTTGGTTGTCACCTAAAATGTCACCTGTGTGTTATTTGCAAATGTGAAAATCAACATGATGGACTAGAAAGAACATATATTTGGAGGTCATACAAAACTTGGTTTCTATGCTGACTCCTCTGCTTTCCACCTGCTTGATCTTCTATGAGATTCTTATCTTCTCTGGGCCCACATTGCAGGGTTAATGAGCAGAACAGAGATAATATATAAAAAAGTCTTTCATGCCTACTACAGATTAGATGTATCATTTTCACTATCATTCTTATTGGCATTATTCAGCATGCCATCTCTGTATACATTTAATTATGCAATTCAAACATCTAACAAGAATGGAGGTCCCTGACATTTCACACACACACACACACACACACACACACACGGACTCTTACATCCAAAAACTTACTCCCAAGGTTAAAAGACTTAACGTTTTCATGTGGCGGTCTTTAGCTATTGCTGCCCTGCCATTGTGGCTCCTCTGAACTCTTCTCTCTGTCCACTCATCAGCATATTCATCTTGTCCAGTAGGATTTTAGTCAAAACTTTGGGAGCATGCATATAACGTGTCAGAGATAGTAACAAGGCTCAACTGGAATGCCTGCTTTTAAAGCAATTGGTTGTGGCTGCCTAGAATGCTGTGCTGAGAAAGAGTCTACAGCTGCATCTGGACTCAGAAGAAAGGTTGTTATGACTGGTGAGCAATGTCTGTCCTGGGTACAGACATGCGTGTGCATTCATTCACCTTCCCTTCCCAATACCACTGCACCACCTCTACACTGAGACCTAACAGGCTGACAAAGCGCACTGAGAAATGAAAAGCTTCCGTGTGATGTGGAATATATGTCATTTCCACACTCAGGATATTCTTAGAAACGGAGTCACCAGACCAGTGACTCATTGTTTTATTATCTGGTAGTAGATCTATAAAAATTTAAGGTGCAGTCATGTGCATGTGGACAAACCACTCTGCAGATAATTTGTAAATATTTTATACTAACACTAGCTTTACTTTCTCTCTGACATGCTTCTAAGTTTTATATGCACTGTACATGTGTGCTTGACGAACCCACACTCATTTTTCTAGAAGTTGGTGTAAAATAAGGAAAGAGGGAAAATGTAGAATACCATGCTAAGTCAATCTCAGCCATCTTTGCAAAATTTGCTATTTAAGCCATCACCTCTATCCCTGATGCTAAATTCATACTAAAATAGTTAACAGTTAGTGCACTTTACTTATATTGTCTCTCCTTTTTTCAGGTGGCACATTTAAACCTGAGTTCATTTGAACAGCATCCCTCTTTCCTCCTTTAGAACAATTTCCTCTGCTGCTTAGGCCTTCAAGAAAGTTACAGTCCCCTGTGTTTTTCATGTGAACTGATTTATCTGGTTACAAGTAAAATCTAAATTTCTTTCTATTTATTTTTAAAAAATCAGAGAAGACAGATTCAGAATCAGGTAAGCCTTTTTAAACAAAATAAGTTTTATGACTAACAAATGTATTAAAAATTATGAAAAATAAACAGGAAGAAAAGGAATTGATTTTGCTGATACATGATACAATTGAAAGTTGCCCCACTGTGAACATTTCTTTCTTCTTTCAAAGCAATTTTTGCAATTGATTGTATTCTTATTTTGAAAAGGAGGTAATTTCCTTAAATATAGTAACTGATTTGCAGGGTTTTTTCCCCCTTTTTACAAATCTGAGCCCCTAAATACAATAGTTTCTTACTAATAAAATAATTTAGAAGCTGTTAATGTCTTTTAGCTCCCCCCCCTTTTCTTTTCAGATTTAATCCATCAAGAAGGTAAACAGCACCGAAAACTTTTTCAAATTTCATGCCCAGGGACCAGTATATAGAAGTACATGGAAACTTTGGACTTTTCTATCACATCATTCTCATTTATCCAGTGTCATATTTTGTGAGAGTCCCTTAAAGACTCAGGTTAACGTTAATGCCAAAAAAGCATATACCCTACTTCAGGGGATGTTAAACAAATTCCACCAATGAGAGCCAGATTTACAAAGGTATATGCACAGTGATTAGTTCCACTGCCCATAATTACTGCCTGCTTAGGAGAGCTCTGAACAGAGGCAATGTCCTAGAATGTTATTGCAGTGAGAAACAAAATATATATTCAGGCCATTTACAGGAATCTTTCTCAGGAGGCTCAGATCCAAGTAAACCAAGACAAGCCAACATTATTAGGTTCTTTGACTCTTTGATTCTCAAAAGCTTAGGTGGCCGGTATTTCCTGGCTCTTGCTCTGTGGGACTTGGCCCTCAGCTTTTAAAAGAATTGGGTTGTGGAGGAATCACTGGAGCTGCCTGGAAAGTGAAGGCAGTTTCCACCCTGGTAGCCAGACAGGATACCAGGGGATTAGTTATAGCAAGGTTGGTGCTAGATCGAGTCGGCAGAGGCCTTGTCCCCAGGCTTCTAGCCAGACAGGGCTTTTGTGGGGAAAGCATATTAACGGGAACATCAATAATTTGAGCATTAAGTGTTTCTCTTTACCTTGTTGTGAACTTCTGGAGTGACTACAACGGCCACAGTGGCTCCATCAACTGGAGGCAGACAACATTCTGACAGTCCCGACATTCCCTCTGTACCCAGAAGCCCATGTTTTATCAAACACCTAAACTCACAAATCTAAAGGCAGAAAATCTTCAGACTTTTTCCTTTGCCTCTCAGGAATTTTAAGGGCCTAATTCAAGATCACAGAAAATGGACTGAATGAGCACACCAAAAATAAAACTCAGGATTTGAGACTCCAGAGTTGTAATTCCATCGTCCATGTATATATCCCATTGTAAGGTGACATTCTGATTGATTGATTGTTTGATTGATTAAGTGAGTGAATGATCCTAACTGGGCTCCCTGTTTTCACTTTCCCACCCCAACACACAGTCTATTCTCCTCAGAGCTCCAAGCATAATCATTTCAAAATGTAAAACACAGTGCATGCCTCCCTGCCCCCCAACCCCCACACGCAACAGGGACACACCAGCTCTTCCAAGGTCTCACATTGCACCCAGAATAAAATTCTAACTCCTCCCTTGGCTTATCGGGCCTTGTAGATCTCAACCACCTGAACCGTCTTCTATCACCACCTTTGCTCACTGTGCCCCACTCACCTCATTCCTTGGCATTCCCTGGCAGGCAAGCCTAATCCCCCCAGGAGCCTTTTTACATGCTATTCTTCTGCCTGGAGCACTTGTCCCAGATCCTCACATTTCTCATCACTTCCTGCCCCCTCATCCCATTTTCTGTTCTCTGCCTAGCACTCTGCCCCACTGACAGAGCATTGTGTACAGTTTATGTATTGCCTGCCTCCCCCACCGGATTGCAAATACCCTGCAGGCAGCAGAGACATCCCATATTGACTTGCGTCTCTGCCATTTGGAACAGTCTTGACATGTGCTGTGGTTTGAATGTGTTCCCCAATGATCATATGTTGAAAACGTAACCCCTGATGCAACAGTGTTGAGAGGTGGGTCCTTTAAGAGGTAAATATGTCATGAATTCTTTGCCTTCCTGAATGGATTCATGTTGTTATTGTGGGAGTGGCTTCTTTAACTCAAGGGTGGGTTTGCCATGAAAGCACATTCAGATCTCTGGCATGCTTTCTCACCATAGGATGCCTTCCTCCATGTTATGATGCAGCTAGAAGTTCCTTGCCAGATGCGAGCTTCTCAATCCTAGACTTCCCAGGCTCCAGAACCAAATAAACTTCTATTGTTTATAAATTGCCCATCTGTGGTATTCTGTTATAGCAGCACAAAACAGACTAAGACAGCATGACAGAGTAGGTGTCCAACGAAGATTTGAGGAAGAGCGAATTGGAAAGCGCCTTCCAGCTTGAATAAGGCTCTGCATATGGCCCGGGTGTCAGGTAGCTCCTGATGGACAGAGATCTCTTTAATCTGATCAGCATTAAACAGTTATAGGCAGGGATGAGAATTAGTCACTGTGCACCAAACATCTTTCAATTCACCCTCCATTGCTAGTAAACTCTATAGTTCACTTCTTGTGTTCTCTCCGGTTTCTCTCCATAGATTTCCAACCAGTTAAATAAAACCACAGGGTAGAGAAAGTAGGATCATGCACAGCCGTTGTGGCAGCTCTAATTTTTGGCCACACCCCAGCTGTGAGACTTTAAGGTTATTAAACCTCTCTGGCATTCAGTACCTGCTATGGGCTGAAGCGGCCCCTCAAAAGTTCATATACTGAAGTTCCAACCCTCAGTATCTCAGAATGTAGTTGGATTTGGAGATGAGGTCTTTAAAGAGGCAGTTGAATTAAAATGAACTTGTTTGAGTGGGTCCTCATCCAGTATGACTGTTGTCCTCATGAGAGGAGGAAGTTTGGACACAGGTAAGTATGGAGGGAGGAGGTATAAAGACACCTGAAAGAGGCCTAGAGCAGACTCTCCCTCACAATCCTCAGAAGAAACCAACCTGCGGGCACCTTGCCCTTGGACTTCCAGCCTCTAGAACTGTGAGCTAATAAATGTCTGTTGTTTAAGCCACCCTGTGTGTGGTACTTCATTATGGCAGCCCTAGCACACTAACAAAATGCCCTTATCTATAAAATAAAAAAGGTAATGGCACATACTTGGTCCCATTTTTGTGACCTAGACATTGTTGTGCAGATTAAATAACATGTATAAAGATCTTATCTTTGTGTCAAGCATGTGATAATCACTCATTATTTTAACTATTATTAGCCCTATTTTACCTGGCCAATAAAATCAATTAGAAATATAAGACCTTAAAATGGTCATTTGATGATTGAGATTAAAAATCTATGTCTAACATGAGTAAAATGTATCTTCACCCAGAAAAACATGACACTTTCTAAGCACGGAGAGGGGAGCGGGAAAGGTAGGAATCCCTTCTCTGCTCTGTAAATGTCTGCTATTCCCTGAGGACATAAAATTTCCATAAGAACAGGCAATCAGCTATTCTGTAACATAAAGCCATAGAACTTATTACAATGGGATGCATGTACAGTTATGTGCCACATAACACGTTTCAGTCCACAAAGAACCACACTTATATGATGGTGGTTCCATAAGATTATAATGTCATATTTTTACCATACTTTTTTAGGCTTAGATACACAAATAGTCACCACTGTGTTATAATTGCCTACAGTATTCAGTAGAGTAACATGCTATACAGGTGTGTAGCCTAGGAGCAATAAGCTGTACTATATAGCCCAGGTGTGTGGTAGGTGTACCATCTAGGTCTGTGGAAGTGCACTCTGTGATGTTTGCACAATGATGAAATCTCCTGATGATAAATTTTTCAGAAAGTATCCCAGTTGTTAATGACACATGGCTGTACACAGAACTAAAACTAAAATGTTAATTTAAGAAATATACGTTGTGAAGACAGAGTAATCTAGTGGGATGAGGGAAAGAGAGCCAGATATGCATTCCTCTCTTCATACTTTGTTCAACATTGATCATGGGAAGAATGGGAAGAGCCCCTAGAAACTTCCCTCAACTTCCAGGTAACAAAACCAAACACACATCACAAATTTTGCCTAAGATGATAAAGTTAGTGGTAAAACTCCACTCTTTGCCATTAAGCTTTCTTTCAGGAGCTCATTTCCACAGCATCACCTATGCGTGCAAGTTTGAGAACATGAGCGAAGAGGTCAGAGACTGGAGCCTCAGTTGAAAGGCAAGATTGGAAGCCTCCAAAAAATTCTGTGACAGAACTACAACCCAAATCTGTAACACCGGAGATGTATTGTAACTATCAGGTGTAGTTCCAAGGCCACGTGCTGTGGCTGTGGCTCCTACCTTGATCTTGCACACATGACTCAAGTTCACTAATCTGTTTCCACCTTTGTTCCACACTTACACAATCACATCTACCAGATAGGGGTGTTGTAAGAATTAAATGGTGTAATCTATTAACTATTATAACAATGTTAGCAAAATTGAAAGAAAAACAAAACATCATATCTTTCCTATAGAAAACAAGTATAGCAGCTTTACAGACACACTAAATTAAGTAATTCTGATCTCCAAAGTTAGAGCCACTGTTCTTATTTCCTATATTTTTAATAAAAACTTGTGAATATTCTTAACACTCTGCAGAGTGTTGGTATAATATTTGTGCCCACTTTCATAATCACTGAATAACCAAGCCCTGGGAAAGAGTCTATGTATTAAACATCCCAAACTAGACACCTACAGGGACCGAGGGAGGCAGAAAGCATCCTCCGCCTTCTGAAGAGCAGTTGGCTGCCTTTGCACTAGGATATCCCCATTAAATTAGAGCACACATGGAGAGTGCAAGGTCAATGCATCCAAGGCAGCAGTCCCTAACCTTTTTGGCACCAGGGACTGGTTTCATGGAAGACAACTTTTCCATAGACTGGGGGTAGGGAGAGAGGGATGGTTTGGGGATGATTCAAGCACATTACATTTATTGTGCACTTTATTTCTATCATTATTATATTGTAATATATAATGAATTAATTATACAACTCACCATAAGGTAGAATCAATGGGAGCTCTAAGCCTGTTTTCCTGCAACCAGACAGTCCCATCTGGGGGAAATGAGACACAGTGACAGATCATCAGGCATTAGATTCTAATAAAAAGCATGCAAACTAGATCCCTTGCATGCACAGTTCACAATAGGGTTCACACTCCTATGAGAATCTATTGCCACTGCTGATCTGACAGGCAGTGTAGCTCAGGCAGTAATGTGAACAGTGGGGAGTGGCTGCAAATACAGATGAAGCTTCACTGGCTTACCTGCCACTCACCTCCTGCTGTGTGACCCGGTACTGGTCCATGGCCCAGGGATTCGGGACCCCTGGCCTAAGGTACCCAATATTCTGCTCCCTAAAATTCTTATTTGCCTTTTGCTCTACCCACTTCTACTGTCTACTGGGCATTTAAAATCACTGGGTATTCATGGTAAAATTATGGAGTTCTTCACTTCAAGAACCTCAAGTGAAATGGGACCATAGTTATAGCTATTTCATCAATTATATCTCAGATAAATCTAGCATTTAAACAAAAATGTGTTTGATTTAATCACTGCTCTCATTGATTTTTCTCATGGAAATCTATTTTGTGTATGTTGCAGGAATCAGGGCTCATAAATGAGATCTGTGTGTCCTCAGATGTTTAAATGAAAGGAACAGATAAGTAGGTTTTCTTTATTTTGGAGGAATACATTTCAGGTCTTTTAATGAAAGTTACTCTGTGCAGAAGAATGCACATATGTGCTACCCACAAAATTTTACACACAACTCCAGGGAGTGACTAGAGCTGCTGAAAACCATCCTTGAGCCACTCAGGGCCCAGGGGCCACAGGTTAAGTAGCTTTGCTGCAAAGAGAAGTACTAAAAGGGCATGCATGTCTGCACCATGGAGTATTGTTGGAACATGCAGACCAGCCTGTGTAAATCTAATTGGGAAAATAGTAGGAAAGAAAAACATGCAAAGTGAATAAACATGTTTTAGGAAAATTATTTTCGAATTGCTTTAATTTATGATACACCCTGAGTAGGTGGAATAATCATACTCTGCTACAAAATAGGACCTCTACCTGTCCCTGTTAGAGCTGTGCCCCTTCAACACTTTAATCTGAGCTAGAAATCCCCTACCTTGGAATCAATGCATCAAATGGAATCTGTAAGAAATACAGCATATGACAACTAAATAGTTGACTCGATTTACATACATGGTACAGTTTGGTTTAAAATCAACCATTATTTAAAATAAACCTTTTTCATGTTTTATTGATATGTTTACTTTCATTTCATAGAGTTGTGTCATAGTTCTTCCATAAATCTTAAATATCTGCCTGTGTGAGTTAGTATAAAATCTTATAAAGAATCAAGGTTTATAAAATGACTCAATCAAGAACTTTGCAAGGTCTGCTGATGGGGAGATGTGAGCACACTTTTTGGTCAGGTAAAAGCACCCTGAAATCTTGGCTCCATTGTCTCTGTGATAATTCCTAACACAACCTCTCCTTGGATCTATTTTTTCTACCCGAAGCAGGTAATATAAACTTTTATAACATCTCATGCATGTACTATGATGACTCATAAAATGACAGTTATGAAATACTAAGAGTATTTTTGAGAAGAGTACAGGTAGTTCAAACATAAGAAACCAGAATCAGGAAAAAAAAAAGAGGTTTTAGAAAGGAATAAAGAAATAGTCATATGTCAGAAGCAGAATAACACAATAAAATATATTTATCTGATGTGCCAAAGACATGTGGAGTATAAATATGGAATTATGGCACACAGAACTGTGGAGACACTCAGAATGTAAATAAATCTGCAGGAGAATTTTTATAACCATCGGCTAACTTGCAATCCTTTTTTTAAAAAATGGAGTATTATATTGATATTCTGACCTTTATTTAATGACTTTAGTAAGTGTTCCTCATAAGAAACTCTGATTATGTTTTATGGATTTAATCCTAAAGCAAGCTTATTTCTAGCCAGAGTGAAGAGTATAAGTTTCTTGCAGAAATTTCTCATTTTTAAACTTATCAAAAATCTACATCACATCAGACACTAAAGCTAAGGCTCAGGATAAACCATGTATTTATTAGTGGACTCCCCTATATAACTTTATGAATTCTTAGCAAAGTCAACAAGAATTTACTAAAGGGCTATTAAAATAATCAAAGTATTTTTATCTAAACAGTCTTATTTATCTTCTTATATTCTCATTTCACCCGTGTGAGATAACAAGTGATATATATAATTTAATACCCTATAATTAAAAATAAATGGTAAGAACTGAAGTACAAGGAGGTGATATTCCTTACCCAAAGTCACAGGACAATAGGACCACGTGTCTGGTTTCCTGCCTTAAGCTTCCCTTATGAGCCCAAACTGCCTTCCAAGTTAATGCTTCCTTGAAAATGTTTTCAAGAAAATAAATAAAAGGCATCTCACTATAGAGTTCAATAAACAAGCATTTTCTGTTTAAATGAACTTGAAATAATAATTGTAAAATTCTTCACAACATCTGGTAAATAGTAAAAAGAAGAAAAATAAAATGGCATTTCAAGGAATTTGCCCATCTCTAAAAATATAAAAAAATGACCTCAACTTTTTCACAATTAATAAGGTGGGCATTTTAGAGTGCTGCTTCCTCCTCACTAAAAATAGTATTTTGGGTTATACAAACTAAAGTCATGATTCCAAGTGTCCTCTGAAAATGATTTCCTCAATTTGCAAAAGTCCATATTTCTTAGAAAACTCTTATGACATTTCTGGCTCACATCAGCATCATACCTGTGATAGGTCTTTTGAGAGTTGAACTGAAAATCCATAGGTATAGAGAAGTACTATAACTGCAACAGTCTGAAAAATACAAAGACAACAGAATCATTCAGTCAGAGACGTGGCTCATGTAATGAATTTACAAACAGTGCCTCGTCCTGCGGACTGTGGAAGATTGAGGTCAGTTCTTGGACATCCCTGAGGCTTTGGAGCTGGTCTATATACACATTATTTTTCCTCAAGTTACAAAAGAATAAAAGTATTTCTCCAAGTCTAGAAATGCTGTCTGTTTTCTTGGTTTTACTGCAATCATTAGCCCATTTTTTTGGTGCCTGCCTTGTCCGTTTTGCCTACAAAAATCCTAAGTATTCTTCCATGCTACAACTCAAATATCACCTCCTTCATAAAGCCTTTTCAAAATTATCATTAGTTTAATCAGTAATAATTGTATACATTTATGAGCTATGACTGATGTATTGATATAGATCAACAATGTGGGATGATTAAATCAAGCTAATTCACATCTCCATCACCTCACTTACTTATCACCTTTTGTGGTTAGTTATTTGAAATTTACTCTCTTAGCTATTTTGGAATTTACAGTGAAGCTTTATTAACTGCAGTCACCTTACTGTGCAATAGTTCTCAAAAACCTGTTTCTCCTGTCTGACTGAAACTTTGTACCTGCTGATCCCTTTTCTCCCCAATCCAGCCTCTGGTAACCACCACTCAACTTTTTACTGTTAGGAGTTCAACTTTTTTGGATTCCACATAAAAGTGAGATTATGTAATATTTGTCATTCTGTGCCTGACTTATTTCACTTAGCATAATGTCCTCTCGGTTCACTCATGTTGGCATAAATGACAGAATTTTCTTCTTTTTAATGCCTGTATTAGTAGTATTCCATTGTGTATATATACCACATTTTCTTTATCCATTCATTTGTTGGTGGATGCTTAGGTTGATTACACATCTCGGTTATTATGAATAATGCTTCAATAAACATGGGAGCTCTTTGATAGATTGATTTCCATTCTCTGGGATAATACATCCAGCAGTGGGACTGCTAGATCTCATGGTAGTTCTACTTTTAGTTTTCTGAGGAACCTCTATACTGTTTTCCATACTGGCTGTATTAATTTACATGTCCACCAATAGTGTACAAGGGTTCCCCTTTCTCCACATCCTTGCCAATCTTTTATCTTGTTTTCTTTCATCTTTTTGACAATTGCCATTCGAACAGATGTGAGATGATATCTCACTGTGGTTTTAATTTGCATTTTTCTAATGATTGGTGATATTGCGCATCTGTTCATGAACCTGTTGACCATTTGTACGTTTCTTTTTGAGAAATGTCTATTTGGGTATTTTGCCCATGTTTTAATCAGATTTTTTTCTTGATATTGAGTTGTTTGAGTTCCTTATATATTTTTAATATTAACTCCCTTATTGGATAGATAGTTTGAAATATTTTCTCCCACCCTATGGGCTGTCAATTTATTGTGCTAATTGTTTCTTTTGCTGCGCATGAGCTTTTTAGTTTAATGCAATTCCATTTTTCTATTTTTGCTTTTGTTGCCTGTGTTTTGGGGGTCATATCCAAAAATTCATTGTCTAGACCATGGATTTTTTCCCTTATGTTTTCTTCTAGTATTTTTATAGTTTCAAGTATTATATTAAGTCTTTCATCTATTTTCAGTTGATTTTTGTCTTTCTTGAGCCATCCAGTTGAAATTAATCTTGCCTACCACAGTCTCCTTCTCATCCAGTTTATTTCTAATAAAAACACTTGTCACATTCTACTTGATATTTAGTTTTTGAAAATGTTTCTCCATCCCACTAGGCTGCTCCTGAAAACATAATCACCTTTTAATGCTTATAACTTTGAAAGAGTTGAATTGAATCCCAACTAAGACCCAGCAGGTAGTTTTCCTTCAGATGCAAGGTAGAATACAATTTGTTATTCATGATCTTTCTACACCACAAATAGCTTCAGTGTGAGTGATAATATATTCAAATATGAAGAGAAACTCTATTTAGATCCCATATCTTGGGCCCTGGAATTGATTTCTGCCCCTGCGTAATAAAGAGTAAGCTGCTTTCCACACTCCTACCATCTTGCTATCTGGCAACGAATGGCTCTGCCTCACCCACAGAAATAACTAATGTAGCTTCTATAGTGTTGAACAATTTTATCAAGTGTATCAGAAGGCACTTAACAGAAAGCTAAGAAAATTCTCATCAACTCAAGATGACAGAAAGAAATGATGATTCATTATCATCTTGGTTGCTACAACGCACACTTGGCAATCCTTACGAGAGAGGCTACTCAGAATTTATGGCTATCCAAGTGGCTTTGATTCAGAAGTTTCAGGCAGAGATAAAAGAGCAGAACTTTTTTTCTATTTTTTCTTTATCCAGTCTCAAGAAACTTCTGAATTTCCTAAAAGTGCAAGAAAAATAAGGTGAGATTACTGTCTGAAACACCTCAAAAGTAAACATTCATGTAAAATCCTGAGGAATTTCCACCAGCAACATGGACACTTTTAAAACACTCAGTGGAGAGTCATATTTCCAGTTTTATTTCAAGCAAAATTGTATCTAAATGAGCTGTGAAGAAACCACCCTCAGATTGTGAGACCACATGTCATTCTATTTTAAAATACCTAGATGCACTGTCCACTTACTATTTTTGTTCTATGTCTCAATATATTTTTATAGAAGAAATAGTAAAGCCTATTCTATGTGATTTACATACAGTTTTTTCTCAGTTCTAAAGAACAAGAGCCATCCACTCATTACAGTTTTTTGTTTCTTTCTCTGCAAATCAAGCTCAGAAGTTGGATCACTGGCATGTATGAGTGGCATGTGTGAGGCAAGGATTGTGGCAAGTTGTAAATTTGCTTTTAGGTTTTAAATCTCCAACACATACTTCCAACACTGGCTAGCTAAAGATGCGATTTAAATATCAACTGAATCCACTCATTATAATTAATTTGTAATTATATAGTACAGTACACTGTCCATAAGATATTTAGAAAATTACTTGGTTTTGCTTCTCTTTCACTTTATAGTGAATAAGTAAAAGATGATTGTGAAAAGAATTGTTTGCAAGTATGATCCACTGGGAGGCTTTGCACAGAGCTATGTTTCTCAGCTAACCTTCCTGAAAGGAAACAGACCATGATTCAAGTCTTTGAAAGTAGGCATAGGATCAGTGGTTACAGCTGTAGGGTAATGCCCCTGGAGCTTAATGTCACCCAAGGATGTAACCATCTCATGGGGAAAGACCAGCACAGGGTAGAGCACTTTGCTTGTTCTGCAGCTTTCACATATTTTCCTTCTATAAGAAAATAGCATAATTTGGTTAAAGAAATACCTAGTGGCCTTAAAAGTTAACTGTAGAATAAAATCAATTACAAACGTAAAGTAACCTCAAAAAACTAAATAGATGTTTGCTTCTTTTTCCATCTTTTGGGAATAACTGCATGTCCATTGAGAACACCAAAATTTATTCCATTATTTCAATCTTTTTTTCAAGGATGCTTCACTGGCAGTCATCTGAACAGAATAGGGTCCAGTGTAAAGCAGAGTCCTTGCTCTCAGGAGATTAGGATTAAAGAAAGGTGACAAACACAGCTTAGAATTGCCAAGGAGAGTAATTTCAGAAATGAATTGATGACTACTGAATTAGTATCCTAATTCAGGGCCTGCCATCACAAAATGACCACAAACATAGTGTCTTAAAACAACAGAAATGTATTTTCTTGCAACTCAGGAGGCCAGAAGTCGGAAATCCAGATGTTGCAGGGCCACATTCCCTCCACAAGCTCTAGAGGAAGCCTCCTCCTTGCCTCTTCTTTTTCTGGCAGCTCCGGGTGTTCCTCGGCTTGTGGCAGTGTCACTCCAGTCTCTGCCTCCATCCTTACGTGGCTGTCTCCTTCTGTGTCTTCTCTTCTTCTTAAAGGCATTTGTCATTAGTTTAAAGCTCCCCTGGATAATTCAGAATGATCTCATTTCAAGATTCTTAACTTACTTACATCTGCAAAGACATTTTTTCCAAATAAGTTCATATCCACAGTTTACATCAAAGAGGGAGCCAAGACCACCCTGTGTGAGGAGCCGAGCATGTTGTGATGGAAGAACAATGGGGGTAGGGTCTGGGAACAGGACCCTGGCACAGGAGGCCTTGATTTGCCCTTTTGACCTGGGCCTCATTCAGATTCCCCATCCATAAAAGGTGAAGTGATGCCTATCTTATCGGGTTCTGGAAACACTGAGTGGAAAGCATTTTGTCAGTCTCACACACGTTATTGCCAATAAAAATGTATTGACGAATGCTTTCACATATAGAGCCAAATTTCTTCTTATAAATTATCACGTTTCTAGCCTCAGAGTTTGGCACAGAGTAGGTATTCAAAAAAAGTCTCCAGAATTGTTTAATGAAAGCATGTTTGAATAAATGAATTAAATATTTTCTGGAGGCACATTTGCTGGAAGGCACCAAGCCTCTCATTTTATGAGTTACTCTTCATGCTGCACAAGTAGGGCCTGGCTAGGTATATTTTTCAGGACTCCTTTTTCACCAACACCCCAGTAGACTTTATCTGGGTTGTGGTGTCTTCTACAGTAAATAAAGAATCACAGCCGATTGAAAGATGAAGAATAAACTCAGAAATCAGAGTCTCTTCCTGGCCATGGCATTTAAATTTAACGTTATCCATAAAAATTCTTTCCCCTAAAGAAGTGAGAAGTTCTTTGTTATTTTTCAAAATAAGCAGCCCATTCCTTCTTGGTTACAACTTTTAGCTAGGTCAGAAGGAGTAATCTTACTCCTCAACAGCTATGTAATTTTCTTCACAAATTATATTTTGTTATTCTTGCAAGTGCATGTTTATATGTTGCATTAGTTTGATTTAAAATTTAATTTTTCAGGTAAATATATGTGTTTCCTATAGGAAGAGTTAGTAGGCTTTGCTTTTAGATAACTTTAAGCCCAAAGGAAAGCAAAACCTTACCTCAAAAAATACTGAATAATGCACATTTTCTGCAGAACAGCAGGACTTTCTCTAGAATCAGAAACTGCAGGAGTGATACTGATGCTCTCTAATGTTTGAGAACCAGTGTCTTATAGAATCCACCCAGAGGGAGTATTTAAATCACAGATTGCAGGGCCTCACTCTCCACCACACTCCCAAGTTTCTGATTTTGCAGGTCTGTTTGGGCCCAATAATTTGTATTTCTAACAAGCTCCAGGTAGTGCTGATGTGCTGATTCAAAGTCCACACCTTGAGAACCACCGCTCTAGGGAAAGGGGAAAAAATAAGCTAGATTATAAATCCGAATTTTCCTTCCAAACATGAGTCCAGTGAAGCCATATCTCTTCCTTGGTCAGGGAATAAGTTGAAATGGAAGGAGAGGTGGGGAGAGGGCAGTGATGTTACATTAATGGATGTTCCTCAACATGAAAGAAAACCTCAGGGGGTGGAGAATAAGGTTTCCCTTCAATAGCATGTCTTGACTTTCGCGTTTAGCGTCCTGCAGCTCTGGAACTGTCAGGAGCCAGCTCTGAGAGGAGAGTAGTAGGCCACTGAGGTCACTGGCAGGGATGGAGCATTAGCCTCAAATCACTTTGCCTGAAGTGGATATCAGTAAGGAAACCAGAACCAAACACACAAAAGGGCAGTTCCTGAACACGTGCAACCTACGGGAGACCCCTGGAAATGACGGGAGACCCCTGGAAATGATGGGAGCAGGAGGTAAGGCTGGAAGTGCTGCAGCTATGTAGGTCAGAACCATGGCCCATGAAATCTAAGGAAGAAAGTTTATCTGATGTTATTTGAGCCCATGGAGTGGTGGTACATTTGGGTTACAATAAAATATCAGTGCCCAATATCCTTTGCTATTTACAAGGGGGCAATCTCTTTGTAAGGCAGAGACCAAATTATTCAATTTCTTTTGTTTCTGTGTATCAATCACAGTGCTTTACTTGGTGCAGACCTTGACCTCCCTCAAATATTAAATTGGTCATGTTGTTTTTCATCTTAAAGCTTTTTTGTAATTTGTTTTCCCATAGAGCAATTGCCCCAGGCTTCTTAGTTTGGCATGCAAGGTGCTATCTTAGATGCTTGCTACTCAAATTGCTCTTCTTGAACCAGCATCACCATCACTGTCACCTGAGACATAGTTAGAAATGCAAATTATTGGGCCCAACCCCAACTTACTAAGACAGAATCTGTGTGTCAACAAGAAATCCCAACCTGGTTTCTGTGCACATTACAGTTAGAAAAGCACTACTCTATACTTATGGCTGCCTTTCTTGGTCATCTTTTAGCTATAACTGGTTGTCATAGTTCCATCTGGGCGACAAACACTGATTACAGATGAGATAGTGCAAAGCCTACTTCAGAGCTAAAATGCAGTTCTCAGAAATGTTTATACCTTTTCTGAGTTATTAGCACCAATTGGCTCTTTATAGAAGGCCCAGAGAGAAACATCATCAAAAACTGGAATGAGAACATGACTCTTGCTGAATAGCATAACAGCAATAACCAAAAACGCCATTCCCTAGTCCCTGATTTGGACATCTGTGTCTGAAGCCCTGGGCTACCCCAAAAAACCTTTCTGTGAATATTGATTCCATCTGACTGTCAGCAATGGTTCTTTGGCAGTACCTAGGACAGTGCTTATAAGAAAGTACAGCTGTAAATTTTACCGTCTGCTACTGAATTTAGTGATTACATTGAATACAGAATAAAAACACTGTTAGAAGTACATTAGGTTTTGCTGTTGAATTATTTATACTCTGCTGCATTTGTAAAAGAAAGACATTATTCCATGTTTACCCCTGCAACAAAGCTGTGTTGTAAGGGTATATGCATTTTAAGGAGCACAGGGCCCAGAGAAGACTAGGTCACTTGCCCTTCCAATTTCTGATTTTTTACCTAAGTGGTTTCAATGATTATCAAGGAAGGTCTCAAAGGTGAGATCAGAAGGCGCAAAAGTGTAATACATAATCTGAGAGTTGTATGTATATATGTGCGTGCTTTATTCATTTTCCTGTTGCCTCAGGGCATTGAGCAGATTACAAGTAACATTCTGTGAAACCTCGGTGTCCTTACCTTTCACCAGCCAGTGATCACAGGTGGGGCCCCATTAAGAGTGGTGACCTAATGTCACTGGTTCTCACCCTAGCTAACGTATTTGAAATGTCACCCTGGTATTTCTTAGAAGTTTCAAATGTACTGCACAAAACATCTGCTATCTCTGGTACTGAGAGTGCTCCCTAGAACACCAAGGTTCTGCAGGTCCCAGGACCCAAGATGCTTGGAAGCTCATGAGACAATGTCCATGATTATATGGATGGAGAAGAAGCTGCTGTAGATATTCCACTGAAATTGTTCTTCTGTTTTTTGTTTGTTTGTTTGTTTTGTTTGTTTGTTTGTTTTATAGTTCTCTGTTTTCCATAGAATCCACTCCTTTGCATTTTGGAAGACAAATCTAGTTGACAGGCATCATCCAAATTGAGAAGTTTTCTCTCCCTTCCAGTTACTGAAAACATTTTAATAGGCTTAGACTAATGGAGCTGACTCCTTCCTTCAGGTTGAGTGTTTTCTTGGGATGCTTTTCGGTCCCATGTGCAAATAAGCACCTGGACAGCCCACATGATTCATGCCTAGATGTGTCTTAAACCCATCAGCTTTGAAATGACATGCCAATCCTATGAGTGTCACCCTCAGGTTTTCAGTTCTCTTTTGGAAACAGCGAGCAGTGGCTCCAACTAAGTTTACTATCTATAGGAATAACTTTGAAAATAGATAATTAATAAAGAGGTAGAAATCTCCAGTGCTTGATGTTAAAGTTTAAATATTATATTTTCATATGAACATAATTTGGAAGCCAGAAATCTGAATTAATTAAAAATGTTTTTGTTTATCCTATAAGCAATTGTTAAAAAGTGGCAACATACAATTTTGTCTCATAGTATATCACATTCAAACAAGAAGAAATTAAAGGCAGTAAGAAAGAAAAGCTGTAATGAAATTCCTTTAAGAATACATACCATTGTGAGCTGAGATGACGCCACTGCACTCCAGCCTGGGTGACAATGCGAGACTACATCTCAAAAAAAAAATACATATCATTAATATCATCACCAACATTTATTCTGTAGCTTTTTGTTTGTAAAATTGTCTTCATTGCACCATAAACTTTAAGTCTGGTGGGTCTACTGATAAAGATGTGTGAGAGAAGAATCATTAAGAATATTCAAATATGTTTGCTTAAAAGATTGGCTTGTTAATAGAGGTGGTTTTGATAAGATGGGAGAAAATAAAATCACCAAAGTAGAGGAAATTGAGAAGTAATTGTTGGGAAAAGTGTTGGTTAAACACATCAACCTCGGGAGGCCAGGAAGAAAGAAAGAAAGGAAATAAAATAAAATGGACAGTTAAAAAAGATTGTTGTACATGGCGGGTGTGGGTGTGGGTGAGGCAGGCTACAAAGCGTTTTCACTCAATGACTCATCAAGAAATTTGAAGGAGATAGGCACAGTAGCTCACATCTGCAATCCTAGAACTTTGGAAGGCCAAAGCTAGAGAATGGCTTGAGGCCAGGAGTTCATGACCAGCCTGGCAACATAGCAAGAGCCCATGTCTATAAAAAATTTTTTTAAATAGCCGAGTTTGGTTGCATGCACCTGTAGTCCCAGCTACTCAGGAGGTTGAAGTGAGAGGTTTGCTTGCTTGAGCCCAGGAATTATAGGCTGCAGTGAACTATGATCAGTTCACTGCACTGCACTGCACTCCAGCCTGTACAACAGAGTGAGAGTCTTTCTCAGAAAAAAAAAAATAGAAAACAAAAAAATTGAAGGAAAATATGCTCGTAGATATAATATTCAATTTGGGTGCCTATGCCCAGCTTCCTGGAAACTACAAATGTAATATAAAGACAAGAGGAGAAAAGAAACGCAAGTAAAAAAAGCAATCCATATGGGCACTCAAGGCTGCAATTGAGCAGGTCTTTAATCTGCTCACAGGGCTGGTGCCATCTTTCCTTGCTAGAATCCTGTGTCAACTCTGCATGAATGATGCAGCAGGTTGAATTATCCTTGGGACTGAGTGGCATTTCTGGTAATTATTGGGTATGGCAAAACATTCATTCATTGAGTCATACAGAAGGCCCTATGGGGATCTTGGAATCGTAAAAGCTGGCTTTTGCTTGTAGGAGTTTAGGAGGTGGACTGACATGTACTTACATAACTTGAGTGTAAAAAATTAAAGTGAAATTAAAAAGATATAAAATGTGTTTGTAGTTTAGAAGGGGAGATTATTTCTATCTGGGAGATCAGGAGAGCTCTGCGGAAATGACAGCATTTGAGCTAGGGTCTCAAAGAGTAGGTAGGAGGGGAACAATTGCAGATGTGAAAGAAAGCTATGCCAGTAGATGGGAATATTCAAAACTGAGACATGAAATTTGGAAAGTTCAAGGCATCTGGCTGATACATAAAAAGTTGACAGTGGGTCTGGGTAGATAGTTAATATCTATCAGACCACGGAAGACATTGAATTTGAACTTTGTTGGTATGAGCTCAGAAGACATTGAAGGATTCTGAGTAGGAAAGTTACTCCACTAGGACTTAGCTGAAGGCCTTAGGAAGATTAATCTGCCATGAGTGTGTATGATTAGTGGAAACAGAGAGAGACAGAGGGTCTATGAGGAGCTCTCATCAGTCTTTTATACCAGAGCCACATCAACAACATTGTGGCTGATATGGTTTAGGTGTTTGTCCCCTCCAGATCTCATGTTGAAAAGTGATTCCAATGTTGGGGGTGGGACCTGGTTGCAGGTGATTGGATCATGAGGGAGGATCCCTCATGAATGGCTTAGAACTATCCTCTTGGTGAGGAGTGAGCTCTCACTCAGTGAGTTCACGTGAGACCTGGTTGTTTAAAAAGTGTGCCACCCCCCCATCTCTCTCTTGCTCTCTGCTCTCACCATGTGATGTGTTGCTCCCACTTTACCTTCCGCTTTGATTGTAGGCTTCCTGAGGCCTCCCCAGAAGCAGATGCTGGCACCATGCTTCCTGTACAGCCTGCAGAAACTAAGCCAATTAAACCTCTTTTCTTTATAAATTACCCAGCCTCAGTTATCTCTTTACAACATTGCAAGAATGGACTAACACGGTGACTCATTCTTTGGTTGCTTTTATTTCTAAAACTAGATGTTGCCTTGATTTTTAAAAATGTGGATTAAAGGGCAAATGCGTTACAAAGTCTTCCTTAATATTTATGTAAACAAACTAATTTTTTTGAAACTTTGAATCATATCTTTAACTTTTCAGATGAGACTTCTAATATTTTTGGTATGTTATTATAAGGAGCTCCTCCTGTCTTTAGTCATTCTAGTTGTTCTTCTTTGTATTTTCTGTACAGTCACTAAATCTTTTCTAAGTTGCAAGGACGGACCTCAACTATAACTGTGGGTTTTAAATAACCCATAGAACCATTTTACCCAAAGTCCTTTATAGATTGATAAAACTCTTTCTGCAGCATTTCTGATAGATGATCATCTGCCTTTGATTCAGATTATGGGGACCCGCTGTTGCACAAGGGATCCCCGTTGTGGCATTATTCCAATGATTTGATAATTCTTTTTTTTTTTATCTTGAGTCCACATCTACTTCATAATCTTCCTTTTGTTCCCAATTTTGCCTGTGGAGCTACTCGAATTAATTCCAGTCTATCTTTCTATACAAATATACTTCACATTCTGCTACTATAATCACAAATATAGACCCCACCCCCAAAAGACTTTCAATCTCTAAAGATAGTTTACATATTCTATTCTCCTTTAGGCTGAGCAACCCCAGTTCTTTCACCTGTTCCTTGTATGAGGTAATTTATAGAGCCTGCACAATATTTTGTCCTCTGGATATTCCCTAATTTGTCAACTTTCTCTTCAAAACAGTATGCAGAATTAAATGCAAGTATTACGTTGTTTGGCTACTGTGACAAGGGCCCACAATGTAGACATAACATTCCTTTAATTCAGACTTCTTTTACACATTGCTGATGTATTATGCAAGGAAAAAAAACAAAGGATGAAGTAGGTTATATTTTTAAAAGCAAGCACCAAATAGATGCATAAAAGTTTTCTGGCTTCAACTCTAAACATACATTTCTATGTTTTATGTTGACAAAAAATGTTTACCAGTGATCTCATTGTTTTCATGAATTATTAGCAACTAGACCTAATGATCTAAATATCTTCTGTTTTTTTTTTTTAAAAAAAAGGTTAAAGAAAAAAGGGCATGAACAAAGAAAAACAAATAATAATTTTCATGAAACTAACGTTTTTTCTCTTAAACTAAAAATTTTGATTCTCCTTTTATTACATTTTCTGGAACTTAAAATGATCTACTAAGTTTTTTCTCTCTCCCTCTCTGCCTCCTTTCCTTCCTTTCTGGGAGTGACACACACTCTGAATTCTTTTTTATGATGTTTCCTGAGGAGTTATATATTTTTCAGAGCCATAATAATAATATTTTTTCATGGTTCTAAATTTAAAATACCAGACACGATTACTGAAATTGTAGTATTTTATAGATTGACAGCTACACTTTTTGTGGCAGGATATAGCATATTTTAATGAAAATGGAAAAGTAAAAAAAAAAAAGACATGCAGAAATCAGAAATACGGCAAAAAATTTCAAAGCAAAATTTAGGCCAAAAATGTCCTGTGGGTCGTCACTTTTCCACAAGGCAATTGCCAGCTAAAACCAACCATTTCCTTGTAACTGGGCCAGTCAAACGTAAAAGAAATAGAGGAGGTAAGGGTTTACTGTGTTCCTATAATGCCATATGTGGCATTCTTTCGATAGAAATTCACTTCTCCACTTCAAAAATTAAAACCAAAACTGACTTGGAGTTTGCTAGAGAATTACTTCTCAGAATTCTTCTAAGTATGAGTGGTGAAATTATTATGAATTTCTAATAATATCTCACCGGAGGGCTAGGTTAGCCAGCTAAATCGAGCAGAAAGCGCACAGCCCTTGCAGCCATCTTTACAAAGACAGGCAACCGGATGTCCGCTAAGTTTACAAGAGCTCCGTGTCAGTCAGCTGGCTGGCTTTTACTGTCCGTTCAACCTGTGTCCTGGCTCGGAACCTGACTACTTTGGTCAGATCATTTGCTACATTTTAAAATAATTTTAAATATTTCTTCTCTTTCTCTGGCCCTGAATTCTGCTTTCGGTGCAGACCTCAGCCCTCATCCAATAGATGACACTAATTCATAGTAAATTTGAGAATGAGTTAGATTTTTTTTATATTTATGAAATTCTTTACACTACAATTTCTGGCAAAATAGTGGAATAGATACTTGGAATAACTTCCCACTACAAAACTAATAGTGAATAAAATGCATCTCTGAATGAGTAGAAAGTTGAAAATCCTCAAAGAATTGTCTGAATTATCTTTTTCCTTTAGAATAATTTCTCTGTTTTCACTTCTGTTTTTATATGTCATACCAATAGCTTTCCAAAATGTTTCATATTTCATTGTCTTTGTACGATGTGGGAAAAAGACTGATTAGCATAGATAGCTGGCCTGTAGGAAGGTTAGGTCCTTTGTTTTAAAGGGCTTCTCCTGAATTAGAGCATTAGGGATAGCTTGCTATTGTATCTGAACCACCTTTTGTGCTATGCTTTATTCAGCTCTTTGACTTTTGTACTATCTGCATTCCAAACTTGTCCCCTAACTACTGGTCCACTTATGAGACCTATTCTTCTTCTCTAGAACCATAGGTATGCATTCATTTTTAGTTTAGTATTTTGAATGTCAATAGGTATGGAGCAGGAGAAGAAGTAGAGAGATACACTCCATTTCCTTTACTTAATCTGAGTAGTGAATTTCAAGTTCTATTTTAACACCCTGGAGACAGTAATTTTATTTAGAAAGTATAGCATAAGACTGATGTTGACTAAAAGAAAGAAATCCTGGGCTTTGATTGTTACTTGACAAAAAAAAATCTTAGAAGATGTGATGGTGTATAAAAAGTCAACATATTTTCTGACATCCCTAACTTTCAGTGGTTGGGTCTAATTTTCTTTTGTTGAGTGTAGGTTGAACTTAGTCACTAACTTCTAATGAACAGAATAAAGTTGAAGATACACTGTGAGACTGCAATGTCTAGGTCATAAAAGGCAATGTAATCTTCTCACTCTCTCTATCTCTTAAATCACTCATCCTGGGAAAAATTAGATGTCATGTCATGAGAAGCCCTAAGGGGAGAACCCAGTGGCAAGAAACTGAGCCCTCCAACCAACAGCCAGAAAGGAACTGAGGCTTTGTCCAACAGTCATCTGGGTGGGCTTTCTTGGAAACACATCCTCCTGCCCCAGTCAAGCTTTCAGATGACAGCAACTCTGGCCAACAACCTGGCCTGCAAACCCATGACAGACCCTGAGCCAGAACCACCCATATAAAATGCTGCGGGATTTCTGAGTCAAAAAAACTGTGTGAGATTAGAAAAAAATTTGTCCTATTCCATTAAATTTTTGAACCATTTAAAAGCAGGATTAGAAAAATAATACATAAGAGTTAAATAAAAGTCAAAAGATTGGATTGATATGGAAAGAATAATTAGCAGGAAATTACCAAATAAAAAATTTAAGTCAAGAATGCATGTAATGCTACTGGGAAAAAATAGGATATATATAAAGAAGTTAATATCCAAGTCTTATTCGTACTCACACAGGCACACACATTTATTTAGGAATATATACATATGTACATTTTAGCAATTCATAGTTTACATACTATTTTGTGAAAGGATTCAAGTACTCTGTGGAAAAAAAGGTATTCAGGCTGAAATATATCATATGCATTTTCCACGGATAAATAATATCCTTTTATATTATCTCTAAAAAGATATTTGTAGAGACAGGAAGTGGTTTATTCCACAGGGTTGTATCCCAAATCTGACTAGTTTCTCTTTGTCATTAATTCAAGTAATTATTGAGAATAACACTCTTTATTTTAAGTTGCCCAAACCTAGTTATAAATTTATTTCTGACTAAGCTAGAACAAATAGCAGTATTTATTTTGAAGATAACTTCTACTGATACTACTCTAAAGAGCTTCTTCTTAATGAAAAGAGAATAAAAATAAAACATTTTATATATAACATATTAAACTATCACAAAACACCTAAAACTATCATCATAATTTCCCTTTCAGCCAGAAAATGGATTTTTTATGAATTTTACAAAAATTTATTATTAGAATCACAGAAAGCTTTCACTTTTAATACTTGTCAAGATGATAAAAAGATCTATAAGCACCAGTGGGAAATAGCCACAGGACCAGCCTCACGAAACCCTCATCCTTTCATCTCAGGAACAAGGAACATTCATAATTTATAACAGTAGTTGGCTCTGAAATACAGAAATAATGTTCCACATCCACTCAGTGTTAGTGCAGCATTTATTATCTTATTTTTCTCATTTTTAAAATCAGTTCTTTTGTCTCTTGTGCAACCAGCAATTTTAGGATATTTTAGGGCTGCTTTTTTGAGAAGAGCTAGCTACTGTCTCCAGATATCTATCACCAAACTGTTTCTTCTGCTCTGATAGCTTCATCAGTTCCTAGCCTACAGCTGAGCACTGCTTAGCCCTGAGGCGCTCCATGTGAATTACACTGATAGATAACAAGGTCTCTTCAGCTTAGACATTCTACAGGGTTAGTTACTTCAACTTGAAAGACAATTTTCTATTTACCTGTTCTGAATATATTACTCACTTGTTGTGAGTCAAATATAAAGACATAAAGCTTTTTCTTAATGTCAACATTTTGTAGCATTGGATTTTATGTCATAAATGCCTATTCACTGATTTTTATAGTACGAATAAAGTGATACACTGGCAATAACCAGGTAAATGTGAGCTAGACAAGTGCTCAGTTCTGATTCTACAAACTTTTTGTTTATCACTGATTTATTTTCAAAGGTAGGTAGGTAAGCAGATGGAGGCTCATTGCTAGTTTTTTATGTACCTCAGCCACCAAATCTTTACTTCAATTTGGTGTCTATTAACCTGCCTTGACATCACTGAATCTTTGGATATCAACCGAGTTTAAGCAAGCAGGCACTTGGAGTATTAGTAACCACACAAGTACACATGGGCAAATCCACACAGTGAGGGCCAAAACTTTCCAGTTAAAATTTGGATGACCCAGAATGTTATTTCTGAATATCTTTTGCTGTTTGTTTAGTCTGTCATCCAAAGAAATAAGTTTATTGGTATTTAGTCTCACATTCTAAGGATTAAGTTAACATGATATAAAAAAAGAAACACTGATCAGAAATGTGAATCTCTGGGGTAAGGGGGTTGGGGAGATGCTAGTCCTGACTATGAAACCTGGTAGCTTTTTTCTCTCATTTGTTTCATTCAACAGAGATCTAGGGGAAATTGAGTATTTGTCAGGCACCATTCTAGGTATTGGGGATACAGCGTGAACAAAATAGGCAATGCCCCTAGTCTTATTTAGAGGAAACTTCTGGCTGGGCACGGTGGCTCACACCTGTAATCCTTACATTTTGGGAGACCCAGGTGGGCGGATGACCTGAGGTCAGGATATCGAGACCAGCCTGACCAACATGGTGAAACCCCGTCTAAACTAAAAATACAAAAACTAGCCAGGCATGGTGGCAGGCGCCTGCAATCCCAGCTACTCAGGAGGCTGAGGCAGGAGAATCACTTGAACCCAGGAGGCAGAGGTTGCAGTGAGCCAAGATGGCACCACTGTGCTCTAGCCTGGGCAACAGAGCGAGACTCCATCTCAAAAAAAAAAAAAAGAACAAACCTTCTTTTGCTCCAGGATTCTGAGTTTTAATTGATTAATGTCAGTCCTTCTTGCTCTGTTACGTGGGTAGGAAAGTGAAAATGAAATGGTATATAGGAAAGTACTTTGAAAGCACCATAAAAATGCAAGCCGTGACTTTATCACTAGGGATCTTAGACCCTTAGCAAGTTCCCCTGCAAAGTTCTTCCTAAATAACTGATGGCTATTCTCTCTCCCATCCCAGATTTCCACAACTTCAGAAATGCTAAATAAACATCACATTATTGTGATGTTTTTTTACTATTTTTACTATTGATGTTTCACTATTATGATGTTATTTTAACCATAGCAACAATTTTTTAAAGGTCACCTGCATATCTCTCAAGATGAAGTGGAAGAGTGAAAGTGGGCAGCTTTCTGGGGCCCGATCTAGCCTGCATTGTGGCCTGTGAAGTGGGGTGCTGTTAATATCAAAACCACACTTCAGTCTCAGTCTGCTATGGGGCCAAGAAATAATGAAATAAACACTTGGAAATATCCAGTTCACCCAGCCAGACAAAAAGCCTATACATTGTTTACAAAATACAAGTCCCAAGATAAATCCAGAAACCCCAAGGAAAGTGCATGGCAGTGGACGTCCACCTTCCAACACATCTGGACAGGTGACTGCTCAGTGAAAATGCAAGGGCACAGCTGTGCCAGAGAGCACTGCCCCCCATCCCACAATGGTGAGGGCTGGGGCATCAGCCACGTGTTCTAAAAATGGGAGAGTACTGGCCAGCAAAGCCCAGGAATCCCTATTCGTGTCAAATTGCTCTTTTAGAAGATTTTACATTGGGATTTAGTATCAGTTAAATATCTTTTAATAAAATTAGAGGTAACAATGCAAGACACAACCAAATATGTACAGAGAGTCCATGGGATATCTTCTGGGTACTTGGTGCTATAATTTTAACAGCATTGTGAAGCCACGGATTCTTTCAAAGAGTGAATATTGATAAGAGAAACACCACTCAGAGGGAAAATCAAAACAAAATTGTAAAATAAATTGTTTATCTGATATTGATTAAAGAAAATTCAGAGGGAAAATCAAAGCCAAATTGTAAAAGATATAAATTATATAAAGATTATTACCTCGAAGTTACTAGATTAATAACCACATAAAAATACTTTGTGTGCTAATTGTGTGACACAGAAGCACAAAATTCCTAAATAAATAATCCTGTACTGAATGAGACTTCTTTGTCAATTAGAATTACCACTTGGATGCACTTCCAAGGACAACTTAAATAAGAAAATTATCTTATGGAAAGTAGTAATTTTCTCTGACCTCAACAAAATGTTTGAAACAGAAGAGACAAAATGTGGTCTTTCTTCTATTATAAAAGTAAAATGTACTTATAACAGACCATATGGCAAATGTAGAAAATGAAAGAGAAAAATCACCCATATGTCTAAAAGCAGAGACACGCTCTATTGCAGAGAAAGTTTCTAATGTGGTGAACATACCATATATTCTTTCACGTATGCTGGGCTTTTGATGTAATACTAAACATAGGGAAAGCATTTCTTTCTGTTTTGATTTTGTTTTTTTCTTCACACATAGCCTTTACCTCCGGCCTTGTGAATCCTTCCATGAGTACAGAGAACTACTGGAGGTCCACACAGCTGACACGTCATCACACCAAGTGTGCACACATACCTTTCAGTTTATTTCTAATAAAGCATCACATATTTAGGTACATACAAATATCCAGTAATAAATATTAGCTTAAAGCTGTACTTTTTTAAACATTAGAAAACTGTTTGCTTGATTAAACTGAGCTGTGAATTTTAGTAAGTTATGAGCTTATTTCCCTATGTCGTGTGTGTCAATAATTCTTTTCTTACATAAAATGTTCACAAAAAACAGATACTTTGAATTTCTAAAACTTTTTTTAAAGTACCATTTGCGTTCTTAACCTATGATTTTTAAAAACTCCCAATGCAGAAAGAAACCGGTTGAAAAAGAAGGAAATGAATATTCACTTGTTCCTGAATGAAAGTGAAAGTTTGGGTAATATTTTTTTTCTTACTTTTTGATTTTGTATATGATTGATCTAATTGAAAAGTATTCTAGTAGATCTTTGCCTTAGCTACAGCAATGGTTGAAAGCCCTTTTTTTTCTTTTTTTTTTTTTTTGAGACGGAGTTTCACTCTGCTGCCCAAGCTGGAGTGCAGTGGCACAATCTCGGCTCACTGCAACCTCTGCCTCCTGGGTTCAAGCGATTCTAGTGCCTCAGTCTCCTGAGTAGCTGGGACTACAGGCACGTGCCACCACAGCCGGCTAATTGTTGTATTTTTAGTAACGATGTGGTTTCACCATGTTGGCCAAGCTGGTCTCAAACTCCTGCCTCAGCCACCCAAAGTGCTAGGATTATAGGCATGAGCCAGGGCACCCAGACTGAAAACCTTTTGTTTATTATAGTACAGAAGCAACAATGTTTTGATTCTAGTGTAATAAAATTTTACTCTAATAAAAGAATAGAAAATGAAAATTTTTCTGAAAAAAAAGGTTTGGTTTGTATAAAACAACTAGGTTTTCAAGAATATGTTAAAAAATTATAACACTGCCTAATTAGCTCGCACTAAAATACAATCTTTATTCAATACCGATCTAGACATTAGGTCTGCAAGAGATAATGTCATTAGCCAGACCTACAGAAAAAAAGAGAGGTGACCTGCAGGTAGTAATATTACAAATGAATCATTTAAAAAAATCTCATGAAAATTTAGCAGAACAATTTTCATATAGAAAATTATTTCATGTAGAAAATTTTCTTTTTTATTGCACATATTTACTGTATACTAAATGGTGTATATATACATGGTGACATACATATAAAAGATGAAGTTATTACTTCAGCCAGGTAAATTGACATATTCATCTTCTCACATAGTTACCTTTCTTTTGTGTGTGTGTATGTTAAGAATACCTAAAATCTCCTGTTAGCAAATTACATGCATAAAATTCAATTGTACTAACTATGGTAATCATGCTTTACATCTCTAGATTTATTCTTCTTACATAACTGCAACTTTGTACCCTTTAACTTACATCTTCCCATTTTCCCCACCACACCGTGAGTACCACTCTTCTACTCTCTGTTTCTATGTATTCGATTTTTAAAAATTTTCACATAAAAGTGAGATCAGGCCGGGCGCGGTGGCTCACGCCTGTAATCCCACCACTTTGGGAGGCCGAGGCGGGCGGATCACGAGGTCAGGAGATCGAGACCATCCTGGCTAACACGGTAAAACCCCGTCTCTACTAAAAATACAAAAAATTAGCCAGGCGCGGTGGCCGGTGCCTGTAGTCCCAGCTACTCGGGAGGCTGAGGCAGGAGAATAGCATGAACCTGGGAGGCGGAGCTTGCAGTGAGCCGAGATCGCGCCACCGCACTCCAGCCTGGGCTACAGAGCGAGACTCCGTCTCAAAAAAAAAAAAAAAAAAAAAAAGGTGAGATCATGCGGTATTTTTCTTTCCCTATCTGGCCTACTTCACTTGGTACAATGTCTTCCAGGTTCATCCATGTTGTTGCAAATGGCAGGATTCCCTTTAAAAGCTGAATAATATTCCATTCTTCCATTCATCTTTATCCATTCATCCACCAGTACACACTTAGGTTGTTTCCATATCTTGGCTAGTGAGAATTACGCTGCAATTAACATGGGAGTACAGATGTCTTTATGAGGTGGTAATTTCATTTTCTTTGGGTATATACCCAGAAGAGAAATTCCTGGGTCATGTGATAGCTCTATGTTTAATCTCTTCAGGAACCTCCACACTGTTCTCCTGCACCAATCTACATTCCCACCAACAATGAACAGGGGTTGCCTTTTCTCCACACCCTCACCAACACTTGTTATCTCTCTCCTTCTGTCTCTCTCTTTTTTTAATAATGGCCTACAGGTGCAAGGTGATCTCTCATTGTAGTTTTGACCTGCAATTCCCTGAAGATACTCAACATCACTAATCATCATGGAAATATAAGTTAAACCTATTTTTAATGAAAAAGAAAAAATAAAATAAAATCTTTAACTCAATCTCTTTACCACGGACGTCTCCACCTTGTTGTCCCCGTTACTTCAGAGAAATGCTCTCAGAGCTGTAGAGCTACCAGTTAGCCCCTGCAGGTCTCCTTGTCCACTCGCCATTTCAGTGAGTGTGTGTGTATAGTCCCTGTGAGGTCATGATCATGGAGAAACATTTGTTTAACCATCCATGAGAATGTATGTAAAGCCTAATTTCTAAAAAATGTAGTGTGTGCTAAAGAAGGAGAAGATGACAGCATAACAGAGCAAATTTTTAGTATGGACGCTGTAGGGAAAAGAAGGCACGTCTGTCCAAATGCATCATACTTGTGTCATGGCACAGCTTTTTTGCTTAATACCATTACACCCTACACCAGGAATTAAGGGCATTATGCTTGATGTGGGGTGTTTTAAAATAGTGATAAGTATTCAATGTGGAGACTTTAGAAAATGCAAACACATACAAAGCAGACAAAACCATTCGTAAAACCCACGAAGCAAACATGAACATTTCTGGCTTGCCTGAATGTGTGTGTGTGTTTAGGGGGTGGTGGCAGGTGTGTGCCTGTGTGTGTGGTGTGTGTTTATGCTTATCCAGCTGTATGTATACATGGTGTATGTATACATGGTGACATACATATAAATGGTGAAGTTATTACTTCAGCCTTTCCCCCTTTATGTATGAGAAAATGGTTTTTTTTGTTGGTGTTCATACTTGGAATCTTGCTATATTCCACTTATTTCATGAAATATAGTACTTTCTTCTATTAGTAAGAATAATCATCCCATACCATGGAGGTACCATGGTTTATTTCACCGTTTCTCATTGTACTTTTAGGTTTACTCCCATATTTTCCCTATTTTAAATAACAGTTTGATAAACAACATTACATAAAAGTCCTTCTACCGCTCCTATTACTTGCTTAGTAAAGTTATTAGAAGTGAAATTACAATGATCAATGGTATAAATTTTGTTATATTTTACCTAGTTTCTCTATTTCACAAAGAATGTGTATTTACTGTAGAAAAATTAGAAAATATAAGTATACACAAATAAGAAAAATAACCCCAAATTTGAAACTAATTGACAACTGGTCACCTCATTTTGGTTTATAGGCTTTTGGCTTTTTTTTCTATTCAGCTATGGCAAACAAATCACAGTCTATTTTTTTCTTCTTTTCCTTTTTTTTAAAAACATTTCCATCATGGCTACGTTATGGTCTGTAATTTTTTAAAAACTTGATGATATACATAAATGATTGATTCCAATAAACCCATGTATCATCATTTTTAAGAGCTGCATATTATTCTTTGTTATAGATGTACCATAATTTATTTAGCTAATTTTTCTCAATATTTGGGTCATTCCACCTTTTGCTACCATAAAGATACTCTAAAAATCACCATGCATAGTGTTGTATTTTGCCAGTTTGTTCTCAGAATAGATTCCTAAGAAATAGAATTTGCTGGATCAAGAGGTATGCTCTTTTAAGTCCTTTTAATATTTTTGCCTAAATGCCAAGAAAATATTGTACAAATTCCTAGTTCCTCCAAAAGAAATTTTCCACATTAACAGCAACTGTATTACCATTCTTTCTAAAATCTTCCAATCTAATAGGTGAAAGATATTTTATCTGAAACATGAATTTTCAATTATTTGATTAGCAAAGGTTGAATATTTTACACATTTAATGATAATTTCTACATCTTATATTTTCAAATTATAGTTCAAATATATTTTACATATTTTTCTATAGGAATTTATATTTTTTCTATAAATCATATATGCATATATATATACACATAATATTAATTAATTGGGTTATATTCATGGCACAAATCTTCCAGTTTATCTTTGGTCATTTAAGATTATTCTGGTGTCTTTTTTCATGCAGTAGTTTTAAATTTTATTGTAAGAACGATTATCAGTCTTTTCCTTTTGGACTGTGCTTTAGGTCTTGTTTAAGAAACTTCATTTCTGACCTTGTCTCTACAGTTCCTGTGCTTTTTGTTGCTGCCTCCAAACAGCTCCCACCACTACAACTTTTTCTGAAGCTATTGTTTGGATTCAAGGTTTGAGATGATTCGAATACTATTATGTTAATTCCTTTTCCTGTGGGATTCGTCAGTAAGAGGAGAAAAGAACACTGTCTGATAAATCATTGCAAATATTTCTCACATCTGATTTGAATATAGAATTCAAAGTCTTCCTTTGAAAAATACTAAAGCATCTGAAAGCACTGCCCATGAACTGCGTAAGTATTAGCTTTGCCACATTTGAAAAAGTCATTATGGAATAGAAGGTATTGCCTAAGAGATGCACTGAGAAGATCTGAACAAAGCCTCCCCACATAATAGATGAAGAAATGGAGATCCAGAAAAATGCAATCACTTAACATCACATGGCAAGTCAAGGGCAACATGAGCATAGAAATTCAAATGAGTACCCCAAGCCCAAAGTTGCTTTCGACATACCAGGCAATGCAAAGCTTTGCTCTGTTCTAAAATTCAGCTAAGAAGTATGAGGCATATTATGAAATCTAGGAAGGTGGTTTCATCATTATCATGCAGCTACTGGATCACAAAATAATGGCCTTCTTGTCTCCAGAGATTCCTCTTTGATATCAAATTCAGAATATAATGAAAGATAAAAACAACTCACTCCTTACTTTGCAGAATAGTCAGGTTGATTGAAATATATTTCCCAAAAAGAGAAGTCCTTGGAGACTTTTCACATTTATGCTAGCAAATAAATGTTAATTCTTTTGTTCCAAGACTTTTTACCTGTCAGAAGATAAAATTGAACATGTCTCATTTTTAAATTAAAAAACCTGTCTTTTACAAATACAAAAGTGGGATTTTTACAAAGCTTAAGTCAAACAAATGGTATTAAACAAAGAAAACGGATCCTGTGAATTGCAAGTGAATGAAAACATTGCTAACCCAAGATCTCACTGCTAGTAAAAATATCTTGGGAGAAAGGCATTGTAACACTCTTAGGGACTAACTTCAACCTTCGTCTGACCTATTAAACCTGAATTTTCAAAATGTTCTACTCTTCTGTGTACCAAAAGCAATCATATCCCTACAAGATTTTATTTAAGAAAACACCAGAAAAAGTAATTTACTTAATTTTTGAGTTAATTAGCAATACGAATGCAAAGCCTCCGCTTTCTTCATTTATAGAAACACGGCTTTTTAAAACTCTGACTTTCATTTATGTGTCCAGCCCAAGTTCAGCTCAGTTCTTTTTCACCTACATAACTATATGTACCAAATCTGATGCTATTTTTAAAAGTGTTTCCTGACTCTGGATTAAAAGAAGAGGAGGTTGGAAATTTTCCATTAAAACATTCCCTTCTCTTTTATATTTCCCAGAAATAAAAACCTCTTTCAAACTAGTCTTTTTTTCCTAAAGAAAGGAAACCAAAGCCCCAATATATTACATTCTTCACATTCCTAAACCAAAACAAACAACAAAAGCAACAGATAATTTTTAAAAAACACATGATATGATTATAATACTAAATATTAAATACACAAAAGGTAGCCCTCCAGACCCATGGAAGATAGACAGATCTATCCTAGAAAGATTTCAATAAAAATTAACAAGACACCAGGTATAAGACAACTTCTGCTTAATAAAGAGATTGACATTTCAGTCTTGCTTTTTTTTTTTTGAAGCAGACTTTATATTTACTTTTATGTTCCTTGTGGTTAGCATCATAACTCTTCACTACAAAACGCAAACTGCAACTTAAATCAAACCAGAAAGTTAAATATGCTGAAGGTTTAGGAATGAAACTTGTCTTTATTTTGGAAATTTCGTCAACAGTGACTCTATTTACTTCTTTTTAGATGTTTCTGAAGCCATCCTTAAAATAGACAACTTTATAAAAACTTGAGGGATTTGTTGAATTTTATACTCATGCAAGGCTAGAGAATAATTTCCAGTATTACATGCACAGTAACAGGTAGAGAATGCAAGAAATATATACTTCTATTCTGACTATCCGTCAAATTGTATCTCCTAATTGTTTAGGAAAATATTGGGAATTTCACTGTAGTTTTAACTTTGAGGCTTCAGCATTAAGAATTGCAGACCTAGTGCATTAGTCTTTACAGTAAGATAAGTGCCTATGCAAAGTGTTTATCTTGGAGGAAATTTTCCTTTAACACTGCAGAGTGGGTCGGGAAGTCTTATGAGAATAGGCCTTTTTTTGTGTGTGAGATGACAGTCTTCCTAGGCAATCTGAAATGAATCACCCAAGATTTGCTTCTTTTTGCTAAACATAATTCATTTTTTCTCTCCAACTCCCACCCCCTCCACCTCCATCTCCATCTCTCCTAGGGGGTTGCTTTGGGAACAAGAGGAAAGAATCATCCTACAACTATATAACAGAATTTCCCAGTTAATTTCCAGGGACTATATCACTCACTTTTAGATTATATCGCTGGCCTGTTGTACATAGGCATGAACTATAACTGTAACTTACAAAATTAACTGGCTCATTTCTATTCCTCACTGGGAAAAGCAGGAAACAACTATATTACTATTTTTGAGGCCCACAACTAGAAAGCCAAAATAAAGACAGCAGGAAAAATCCAACAAAACTTAGTAAAATTCTCTTTCCATAAATTTGACAGTAAAGGGTAAATGTCCTAACTGTTCAGACAGAATTTCACATAGTAAAGGAAACTTGGGTTTTCTTTGCAGCTCTTCTCCGTGACTTTAAATAAGCCATGTAATCCTCTCTGACACCATTTTTTCATAAGTAAAATGTTAATAATAATTGCATGTATACTAACCTCTAAGGATCAACATAAATAATTTGTCTGATAGCTTGTAGTTAACCATAAAGCACCATCTAAATGTCACACACTATTAGAAAATCCCATTAAACTATGTGTACCAGAACCCTGTGAATGTTGTTCATAAGAAAATGCTTCCAAACCCTTTATCTTCCATGATATTCAGGACAGTGACCATCACAATTTGGGTTCCTCCTAGGGCAGAACCTAAGCAAAGGACTTGAGGACAAGTAGTTAGGAGATGACCTCAGGAAGCACAGGGAAGAAGGGGGAAAGTATACTAGAATAACAGAAAAGAGAAAATGCACTATAATAATATAAGCGTATAACAGTAAGTTGGTGACCACCGTGGGAACCGGGCTCGATTCTGCTGGGAACCCTCCAAGAACCCTTATGGAACAGCCCTCAGAATCTGCCCCTATGAGATGGGGAAGGCTCCCTGGGGGTGCTACCCCTCATCTGCTCACTTCACCACCACATGCCGAAGGAAGCCCTCAGTCAGAGAACACACACCAGCGCCGGGCATGGAAAACTCGCCACACACCGGGGCCATCCCACGCGGCTGCGGGGATGTGAGCAGGGCGTCTACACCGCCAGCCACGGCACCTCGGCGCAGAGACACCAGCCACGTAGAAGAGTGCCCTGAGAAAATGAGGCCTAAATTTTCTGCCTCTAGTATCCTTTTCACTCATACATCTTAATTAGAGAGAACAAAAGGGCCACGACGAGAAGAGAAGACAAAAGAATAACTGAAGGAAGGCAATTTCTTTCCACTTCCCCTCCCCTCCCAGGCATCTTTCCCTTTGCCCGCTTCAAAAAAGGAGAGAAATGAGTTTTTGTCTGTTCGAATAATTTTGAAAGAAAAAGATGAGAGTGGAGGACACACCTAGGATCAAAGAAAATACAAAGAAGGAGGAGGAGAAAGGGGGGAAGAGAAAGGGGAAGAGACAGAGGGGAAGCGGGAGGGGGAGAAGGAGGAGAAGGAGAAGGAAGGGAAAGAGTGGGAGGAGGAGGAGGAGAAGTAGGAGGGGAAGGAGGAAGGAAAGGAGGAGGAGAGGGAGCAGGAGGAAGAGGAGGAGAGGACGAGAGAAAGAGAAAGAGAAGGAGGGGGAAGAGGAAGGGAAGGAAGAAGGGGAATGAATGTTTATGAATTCAAGTAATTTAAAAATAAATAGAACTTATATTTAAAAAGCAGGAGAGGGAGGAGGAGGAAGAGAATGGGAAAGAGGAGGGAAGGGCAGGAGGAGAGGGAGGATGGGGAGGAGGAAGAGAAGAAAAGTCCACCTATATTTGTCAGGTGAAAGGCAGTCAGGGTTTCCCAACTTCTAGGAGCTCCCTATGCGTGTCTGTTAGTTACAATTCTGTTTTGTGTCAATTCTTGTCAACTTTCAGGCAAAACCTGGAAATCCTTTTCTCGTTGGATAGACATCATTGTATGTAAGTGCGGAGCAAAGTTTTAACTTTTGGCAGACATTTAGGTCATAACTGATTCATCAGATGATGTAAAGTTAGTGTGAGTCATTTTATCCAAAGGAAAGCTGTTGCTCACTGAGGAAGAGGAAGAACCATCATCATTCCCAAGCCTTGAGTCTTTTAGTATAGTTGCCAAGTACATTTATATTGAAAACCTAAGATTTCCATTTGCTTTCAGGAAAAATAATGGGGGTTATGAAACAATTTTTTCCTTTTTCAGCTTTTCTTTTTGCTATCTGTAATAAGAATGAAATTTCTACGTTAGTTTCAAAACTATCAAGATTAAATAATAAATTGAATAAATGTATTTTTTTCCTTGAGATCTTTTTAGTTTCATGGGATTGTGCTATTGTTTTGGTTTTGTTTTGCTTTTTATCTGTTTGTGTGCCTGCTTTTTCCCTGAAGCACATACAGGGAATATACTGTCTTTTCTGAGAAATACAGAGACTGCACAAGAGAGACACAGTGCTTAGTCTCCAGAACAGCGCTCCTATTTTCCTGCAGTACTTCCTTACCTATTGACAAAAATATACATTTATATTACTAGAAAGGATATAAATGTTTCTCAACTTCAAACATCTGAACAAGTGAATAAAAATTAATATTCTATGTATTTTTATGCATTACATTTTAGAAGCCATATATTTAAATAAACAGTTTAAATATATTTTCCTTATCTTCAAAAAGAAAATAGAAAACTCATGTGTGTAAATGCACCTAAAATAAACTGTAAACCACCATCACCATGTCAGTCACTATCAACTTGCCCTACCCAGCTACATCTGCTGCATAGCATTTGGTCTCCCACCTACAGGAAAACCTTTTTGTTTAAATAAAAAGATCAAACATCTCAAAATACTGATAATTTTCAACAACAGCAATGACTGCATCTCACTACTCCTACAGCCAGCCTGGGAAGCAGACCATGCATGCAGTTGACTGTGCCATTTCAGTGGGCCCCACACCTGCCCTTGGGAAAGGGTAACTCCAACCTCAAAAGTGTGAAACACAATGAAATCATCGCACCTGCTACTGCTGTACACACACAGTTTGTATGCTATGCCAAAAAGCACTTGCTTTATGTTCGATTATTTCTTTCAATTCTCCAGCATTGACTTGAGTGACTGTGCTGCACATGAGACTGCAGAGCAAACCATCATAGGTACTGTGAAAAATAGAAATGCATCCCCTTTCCTTACTCAACACGGGAAGGATTTGGTAGCTATGCAATGTTAGGTTGTTTTAATATAATCATTTTTGATTTTTAGTATTTAGTAGCAGAATTACTTTTTACATTTTTAGTATTTAGTAGCCCTTTGGGCTGTGTGTGTGTGTGTGTGTGTGTGTGTGTGTATGTGTATTTAAGGGAAGGGCAGTTTGGGGTATTCAAAAAGAAAGAAAATTTACAAAATTAAGTTACAGAGAAATGAACAGAATTCTAACATTATGACATGATGGACCCACATCTTTAGGTTATCAGGGAAAACATTTCAAAGAAAAAGACAAAATTGCTCTGTAATAATAATACTTGACATTTGTATAATCCTTTATAGTTTACAAAGTGCTTTGAACTATTCATTATTTTGTTTGCTCACTGTAGAAACTCATACTTTTCAAAAGCAACTGTGAAGCTTCATTGCAGTGGAGGTGCATGATGTGGAGGTTTAACATACAATATTCCTTTTAGGTGCAACTTGGCCATCTTCTTAATCTTCTGAAAAAGCACGTTGCCTAACATGAACTAAGGTTTATAGATGCCAAATATTACAAAAGAATGGAAAACTATCTGCTGGCCAACAGGGCATTTTAGAATTTTCCACTCATCTCCCATTTACTATTTAGGAGTTGAGTTATTTTAAGGGGATGATGGTTGAATACCAAGATATCATCTAACAGACTTTCTTTTAATTTGTTTTTGTTTATTGTTGTTGTTGTTTAGTTTTGCTGAGTGATTCTTCAACCTGAAGTTTTATACCAACAACTGCACAATTTTCACAGTCCTCACTCTAAATCCTGATTCTCAAGTAACATATAACATCCGGTCCTGGGGAAATTACCCTTGTCTAGTTGTGGCTCTCCACCAAAGGACTCAGAAATGGAAAAATGATCATCTCTCAGGGCAGAGTCACGTTACCCAAGCTCCTAAAACCAATGTAAGAACACTGCAAGGTCAAATTGTTTTTGTTTTTAACAAACTAACTGCTTTACAATAAAGTGAGTGGATCGAGTAGTCCACCCTTGGTCCAGCACCCTTCACCCCCCACCATTTGACTCATAGCAGCTGCCCAAGCTCAGTTTCCCTGGAACCAGACTCTACTCCCCATCCATTGGTCTCCCTATAAAGGTTGGTTCTTGCCTTCAGGGAGCAGCAGGGGTGGGGCTGGGGACTGGAACCACAGAGAGTGCTAATTAATCTCAGTGGGTTGCTAGAGGGATACCTTTAGGTATCATGGAAACTCTGCCGTCTTCAAGAAATGGTTTCCAAAGTCACTCTGACCATCAACATCCAATGTTGGACAAGAGAAGAAAAAAAGCATGAAGAGGCCGCCTTGATTTGCCACAACAACCACCTGCAGGGACAGAGAGCACTCTGCTCTGACACTGCCATTGAAGACAAGTGGCCCAGCCCCTCTGGGCCACTAGATGGAAGTGGGAAGAACTTCTGTGAAGTGCGGGTCTGGCTGGGAACCACCTCATTCTGCATGGTAGAAGGAAAATATGAATCTTTGGTAGACAGGAGCCACCTCTGCCACAAGTTCTTTGTGATATCTCCAAATACTACAGGTTCCATTGTTTCCAGAATGCATACATAGAAAAGCACCTCACACATCAGCAAGGGGCTCATTCTGTAAGTGACCTGATATTGGAGTTGCAGTTCTGGAAGCAGAGTTCAAAGCTAAAAGCAAATTTCTCATCCCTGTCTCAGAATAGAATTAGTCTTATTAACTAGACCAACAGCAATCAGTCCTGATTTGAGGAAGACCAATCTTAATCAATGGAAAGCCTAAAATTATTTTATTTTATTTTAAATTTTATTTTATTTTATTGGTGAGTTCTTGCTTTGTTGCCCAGGCTGGAGTGCAGTGGTGCAATTATAGCTCACTCTGGTCTCGAACTCCTGGGCTCATAAGATCCTCTCACCTCAGCCTCCTGAGTAGCTGGGACAGCTGGACACCACCATACCCAGCCAATTTTTTACTTCGTAGAGACAGGGTCTCACTACGTTGCCCAGGCTGGTCTTGAACTATTTCTTTTTAAATATAAGAAGATGTATTATTTTTACGTAAATGAAGCAACCGAAAGGAGGGAAAGATGAGGAAAGAACTATTATTTATTGAGTATCTATATGTACCATATGCTGCCATATAATGAAGTAGCTAGATATTCTCTGTGTGCTAACTCATTCTTTACAAGATCCCCAGAGGGTGAAGAAGGAATTGGGGCACAGAGAAATCAAGTGATTTGAAATCCCTTGATTTACCAAAGCTCACACAGCTATTAAGTGGCGAGCGGGGATTAGCACTGAGAATTCTGTGGCTCTAAGGCCAAGGCACAACTTTCCACAGCATATGTCCTCAATGTGGCCTCAAACATGCTGCTCCTCACTAACTGTTGTAGACTAGAGCAAGATGGAGAGAAATTGGCACATCTGAGATGTGTACATGAGTGGCAGATTCTAAGATACAACTTTAAAATATTCTGTTCTCTTGAACTTTTAAACAGTGTTTTCCCTACTTATTCACATTATCCATTCGTGCTTTCTCTACAGAATATTTTTCTTGTTGAATAAAATCTTCAGCTGACTCTCCATCAAATCATTGCTCCTTCAGTATCCACAGACACGCAGCTGCAGCATCCTTCCCTTAGGTACTGGAGTTCCTGCTCCTTAAGGCCTAGTGAATCAGGAGGAAAAAAAAATCATGTATGGGCTCTATCAGGCATAATTGGAAGCATTCTCTTCTTTTTATGAAGCACCTTAAAAATAACCCCACTTTTAGATGTAATTTTGTCAGAACAAGATTAAAGAATACATTCTGTATATAATTGTATATATTCTCAACTCAGATGACTGTTGATAACACTGCGATCCTTGAGGATTTGTCTGGATTCTTTGAGTTTGTCCTTTTAGAAGGCAGTTAACCATGATCAGGGCTTGTATACAGGGAAAGATAACAGGGCAAACTGGGCAGGCAGATGGTGGAGGTGAGAAAGAGAGAGAGGCTCCGCCAGCTATTTCTCAAACCGAGGCTGCAGAACACCCTTGATTCAATAAGTGGAGAATAAAAATAAATAGAACAAGTAAGAAATATATTTTTGAAACATCTGTATGTTAGTATTTTCCCCATCTTAGTCATCTTTTTCTGTTCCTGAATCATGCCTTCTGTCTTTATTGCCCCAAGTGGGGAAGGACAGTGAGGGAGGAAGGGGGCTGAGAGAGAGAGGCAGGTCCCATCAGAAGTGAAGCCTGGAGGGATTGGGGCAGAGGGGGATGCAGACGGCCAGCCCTGATTACCTCTCAGGACCAAACCTTCTGTGAGGAGGAGGACAAACAGCAAAACCCAGATGGGTTACCCAGCCTATGAGAACATGGGGGTCCACTTCCTCCTTCCCCAGTGCAGCCTGGGGAGGTGGGCTGTCATTCAGAGTAGACTCTCCCTTGGCAAGAGGACATATCTGGGTATATTGGCCAGAGAAAATGTCCCCTGAGCAAACCAGTGGCCCAAAGCAGCATGAGTCTGAGGACCCTGTGGATGGAGGCATGGGCAGCCACCGCCAAGAACAGGAGGGCGGCCTAAACTTGAAGTGATGCCAGCACCCTCAGCTGCACCAGTGCAGGGCACCCAGTGACCTGCAGGACGCTGCAGAGGACAGCAAGTTTCCAGAAAGCATGGCACCACGGATCCCTCCCCTACAGCCACAGGAAATGGAAGCTCCCTGTACCCAGGTTCCTTCCTGGGAAGGAGGAGGGGCAGGGAAACTGTCTGGGGGAAACGAGATCATCCTGACTAGGAGTCAAACTTTGATTTGAAGAGAGTGCTTTCAACTGGGAGAAACCGGCTTACCTGGAACTGGCAAGCTTAAATCCTCCCCACCGTCGCCACTGCAGGGCCTTGAGAGAAGATGAAATCTTCTGGAGGAATAAAGTGACATTGTTGTCCACCTGAGTAAATTCACCTGTGTGTTACAATCAAAAGGCCGTTTACTTACAAAAGGAAGGAAGTGAAAGAAAACCCCCTTCTCTCTACTGAAGATATGCTTTCTAGGCATGAACAGAACCTCTCATAGGATCAGAGGAGACAAGCCAGGCCTGGGGATGTGCCACTGGGAGCAGCTCTGAGCTTCGATCCATGGATGGGCCAGCAGGGGAGCACCTATCGGAGGCCTGGTCGAGGAGGGCAGCCTGCGTGGAGGACCAGCTGACATCTGGCAGAGCTGAGGCCTCAAGCAGACCTGACATATAACAAGGGGTCCGCAGGCATCCTGAGCAAGGCTGGAAGTTGAGCAACTTGAGAGATTTTCACTCACATTCACTTTCCCTGTAAGATTTTCTGTAAATTCATTTTCATAAGCTTTAATAAAAGTACACACAGTGTGTGTCTGTGGGGGGAGCAAGAAGGACGGAGTGCTGTTCTTTATTCCAGTACACAGCTATTGGCCATAGAAACTCTTGATCCAGAGAAAGGCATTAAATGAATTATCCAAAGGAGTCTTCTGCTATCAACTGAGTTTACTTTAACCTAACAATAGACTTACCTTGATTCCACACCAATTCTGTTTCCTAAGAGACTTTAGCATCTCTTAACTGAAATAAAACAAGACAGAAATAAGCAATCAAACAAAATCAGACTTACTGAGACCACTGGCCAGTCTCTGAACTTCTTTCCCACACATGAGTCTCTTTTATTCCAATGTCTAGAATTCTGCAAGACAAGCAAATTGTCTTACCTTACCACCTCTAGATTTCCAGTAACATTTTGTGATTCAAGCTTCAAAACTTTCCTCTGTGCTCCACAGATCAGTTGGTTCAACTTCTGAGCATTTTGTTATATACTTCAAGGAATTGTCTTTGTCCTTCCTTTACTTCCTTTTTCCACTCTCCTTTTTGGGTCAACTGAACATGTTTTGTATTGTTTTGTTTAGATCCAGTGTCCAAACATTTTTCTACTTAACAAGAAGGTAACATTCAAGAGCCTTGGTGAGAGTTTCACTTTATGTGGTTATTCCATTAGGCAGGACAGTTCTATCACCATTCTCAATGAGATGAGGAAACAGCATAAACAGCACCCAACAGCTTTTGTTTATGCTCTGAAATAAACTGTAAATTCAGGAAAGAATAATTTTGGATTCAAACTACCCTGCTATTTGCTTTCAACATTGTTTTTATTCTAGTTTTTTTCAGACAGGGTCTCACTTTGTCGCCCAGGCTCGAGTGCAGTGGCGCGATCTTGACTCACTGCAACCTCCACCTCCTGGGTTCAAGTAATTCTCCTGCCTCAGCCTCCTGAGTAGGTGAGACTACAGGCACCTGCCACCACGCCTGGCTAATTTTTGTATTTTTAGTAGACAGGGGGTTTCACCAGGCTGGTCTCGAATTCCTGACCTCAGGTGATCTGCCGGCCTCTGCCTCCCAAAGTGCTGGGATTACAGGTGTGAGTCACTGTGACTGGCTAGTATTGTTTTTAATGTGAAATTATTATTTTTTATAGTTTGCCTCCCGATGTCAGTGGTGCCTACAGGTAATAAGTGAATTGAATTTCCAAGTATATGTAACTACTAAAGAGACAGCACCACAAAAATAAAAGTTATCTCAACACTGTGTTCTCAGTGTTAAATCTGGAAAATCTCAAAGTGATTTCATGAGGAAGAATCCTCGGATTTACAGACAGTCCCCAACTTAGGATTCACTTATGGTTGTTTGACTTTATGATGGGGAAAAAGTGATACACATTTAGTAGAAATTATACTTCAAGTTTTGAATTTTGATCTCTTCCCAGGCTAGTGATACACGGTACCATATTCTCTTGCAGTGTCAGGCAGGGACAGAGCCACAGCAACCAGTCAGCCCTGCAATCATCAGGGTGAACCATCGAGCCTCTAGCATGCGGTGTTGCCAGATGACCTTGCCCAACCATGGGCTAAGGGAAGTGATCTGAGCACGTGTAAGGTAGGTTAGCTGTATTAATTGCACTTTTGTCTTACAATATTTTCAACTTTCAACTTACTATGGTTTTATCTGGACATAATACCACTGTAAATTCAGGAGCATTTTTGCTTTAGAGGGGTTGTAGACATAGCAATCATCATGAACATCATTTCACCAATCATTTCAATATACTTTATAGAATACTAAACAGGATGAATTGAAAAGGGGGAGGCAAATCGTGTGGGTTAGTCACATTTGGGATGATTATATTTTTATCATTGGCCCTTTTAAAAACAAAACCCACATAAACCAAAGCTTTGGAATACATTTCTGCTAACTGGTGTCAGCAACACTTTAATCATTTATTGCTCACCAAGTATAACAACCAGATGTTCGGATTTTAAGGACATTCCACCCCCTTCCAAAACTCTCAGTACAATCCTAATTGCCCGCTTTCAGCTACTTGTTTCTTTGCTTGTGGCTGAAAACATTGTAAAACTGGCACCAAAGGGCCATGTGAATAAAACTTATTAGTAGAAGCTTGTGCTTAATAAGTAGCTATTCTAAAGATGCAATATAGGAATTCCATAGCCAATACTGGATGTGAAATTGTCCTCTTTGAGATCCACAAAGATGCCTTCTTAAAAGCAAGTTGTGATTGAGTAGGAAGAAAACTATTTTGTAGTTAGAACACCAATACTCAAGCCCCAGTTCAGCCACTTATTCAATGTGAAACCTCAAATAACCCACTTATTCCTCGGCAAAGCAGGGATGATAATATTTCCCTGTCACCTGGGGACTCAGGAGGAGAAGTGGATCAATGCATGTAGTCATGCTCAGTAAACTGTAAACATCCACAGCAAAGTGTAATTGCATGTAAGTGCTATGGAAGGGTCGTGTGTTTTGAATACTAGATAGAAAAATGTACCTAAAAGATGTTTAAGATATAAAAGATAAAGAAAATGAAAGTGTGGTCTCAGCAAACAACGCACCAACTAGCATCTACCAGGTCCAATGACATAATTTACAAGCCCAGTGAAAAATGTAAATGTGAGGCCCTTTTCCAGAAAGCAGGAAAGAAGGAGACAGAAACTTTTCTTTCATGGTCTCTCTTCACCTGTTTTATATTTCCTATTCATAGTGTTTTCTGTTTGTGATTTAATATGCTGCTTGAGCAAGGGGTACTCACAGGGTGTGTATAGACCCCCACAGGTGCTGAGCCCATCCCATGACTCGGAGCACAAGGCCGGATCCCACCTTCCCCATGTCAAGTCCCCAGCCTGCTGGAGAGACCACAGTGATTGCTGCATGCAGTCAGGGGGGAGGATGGCTGAGAGCCCATCCAAGGGAGGTAAGGAGGTTCCAAGACTTCAGGGTGTGCTCCATTATCCCATCCATCTTCACTCACAAAGCATAGATCCAAAGATAAAATTATGCAGGATTTCAAGATGGTCACTGCAAGGCATTAAACCCATTAAACCCCAAGCACAGGGCCCCCTTCTGGGCATGGGGCCTAAGTGATTGTACTGGTGGCAGGTCCATGAATCATAAGTCCCTCTATTACATTTTTGGGCTTTCAATTTTTTTAAGTGGTAGCACAGGATAGTAAGTACAAGAACAGACTCCAAATCTAGATTGCTATTTCCAAACTGTCTCTGCCTCTCATCAGCTCTGTAATTTTGAGCAAGTTATTTTTTTTCTCTTTGAGCACCGGTTTCTCCATTTGTAAAACAATGATAATAATGATAATAATAATTTCATTTTGTAGAGTCATCACTCAGATTAAGTGAATTAATATATGAATTAAATAAATGAATATATAATCATTGCTTTCATAGGGTGATTGCACAGATTAAGTGAATTAATATGTATGTGCTAGGGCCTAACATATTAAGTACTGTAAAAGTGTTATTATTTTTCATATGAATCCACATTGCAGATCCAAGATGATTCCAAAAATCAGCATGTTTGGAATCCTCACAGGAAAAGGTTAAAAGAATGAAAAAATAATACATAGAATGCAAACACTAGCCAAAGGAAGACTGTGTAACTATATTAATATCAGACAAAGTAGACTATAAACCATGAAATATTCAAAAAAGATGTTAAACACTTTATTAAAATAAAAGGAAAAGCATTATTATCTCAATAGGAAGATATAATAATCCTACATTTTTATGCAACTAATAACATTGCCTTAAAATTTATAAAAGTCTAACTACTTTCCTTAATTACTAAAAACTTCCTCAATGCAATTCATAGGCTATATTTTCTAAAATTTGATAGGCCCAGAATAATTGTTTGTTGAATGAATGAGTACATGAATAAACTAAAACATTCTAAGAAAATTATAGAGGGATCTTTCAATATGTTTCTCACTACCAACATAAACAGACAAAAAAAAGTAAGGATATAGAAGATTTAAAATGCACAAATAAGAAATTCGCATATGTAGAATTATACACCTGAGAATTGCAAAATACACATTATTTACAAGCTCTCTCATTTAAAAAGTTACCATATGCTGGGCCATAAAGGAAACATTAACAAATTTCAATTGAATAAAGTCATGCAAAATATATGTTTTCTGACCACAGTACAATTTAGCAAAAAGTCAATAACAAAATGAGACCTAGAAAATCAGTATGTTTGAAATTAAGCAATACACTTCAAAGTATCCCACGGATCAAAGAAGAAAGGAAAACAATAGTTTATAATGAAGTATCTTAAGCTGAATGATGATAAAAATATAACATCTAAGACCGGGTGCGGTGGCTCATGCCTGTAATCCCAGCACTTTGTGAGGCCGAGGCAGGTAGATCACCTGAGGTCAGGAGTTCGAGACCGGCCTGGCCAACGTGGTGAAACCCAGTCTCTACTAAAAATACAAAAATTAGCTGGGCATGGTGGCAGGCACCTGTAATCCCAGCTACTTGGGAGGCTGAGGCAAGAGAATCGCTTGAACCCAGGAGGCGGAGGTTGTAGTTAGCTGAGATCGTGCATTGGACTCCAGCCTGGGGACAAGAGCGAGACTTCATCTCAAAAAAAAGATAAATAAATAACATCTGAAAAATGGGAAATACTTTGAGAGAAATTTATTCCCTTAAATACGTATACTAGAAAAGAAGATTGAAGATCAATGACCTAAATTAAGACGTTAGAAAATAACAAAGCCAAAGGAATGAGAATAAACTAAATAATAAAGAAAAAGCCAGAAATTAATATAATAAAAAAGCAAACAAAATAGAAAGGATTAAAAAAGTCCAAATAAGATTATTTAAAAAGAATACAATTAATAAACCCCTAGCAAGCATGATCATTGAAAAAAAAGGAGAAGCCATGAACATTAAATATCAATGATGAGAAAGGAGACATAAGTACAGGTCTTATAAAAGATAAGAAGTGGATATTATGAACAAATTTATTCACATGTATTTGAAATTTTATATAAAATGGATTCTTCATATAAAAGGACAATTTACTAAAACTAAACAAGAAGGAACAGTATACCTAAATTTTCCTAAAGAAAAATAATGTCTAATTTAAAATTTTGCACAAAGTCCTGGATGAAGTCACTACACAGGTGAATTATTCTCACAGTTATGAAAGAATTTGTAGCCAATCTTACACAATCATCTACTTAATATTTTAAAAGGGACAATAATCCTGAACACATTTTATGTGTTCAAATCCTCACAAGAACATTACAACAAAGAAAAAGTATAGACCAATTGTTAGCAGTGGCAGAGATCCAAGTTATCCCAAGTTACTGGAGGTGTATCCATATGGATTTGCAGCAACTTCAGTCTTTGCTTCCTCAGAAGAAAGAATTTGACCGAAAGGTATAAAGGAGAAGACACCAAGGCAAGTTTCAGAGCAGGAGTGAAAGTTTATTGAAAAGCTTCAGAACAGTAAGGAAAGGAAGGAAAGGAAAGAAAAGAAGGGAAGTATGACTTGTAAGAGGGCAAAGCAAGCAGGCGACTGGAGAAACCAAGTGCACAGCCTGACCTCTTGACTTCAGGTTTTTATATGTTGGCATACTTCCGGGGTCTTAATGGGAAGCTCCTGATCAGTTTCAGGTGTTTTCTATCTATTTGGAGCTTGCCTTTCCCTGGTGCCAGCTGTGACCAATTACACTTTAGAGAAACAGTTAACAACCGCCTGACCATCACCTAATGGTTGCCCAGCACTCCTGGTGTGTGCGTTGTGGGGAGCCCTCTCCTGCCTGCTCATACCTGACTAGCTACCTGCTGTAACACAATCTTATTCATGAACAAAGATGAAAAATAATTAAATAAAATATTATTAAACAATCAAAAAATTAAAAATAATACATCGTGATCAAGCTTAGCATGACAAGCATGGAAGGTTAACATTTGAAAACTCAATAAATATAAATTTATCACCTTAAGAGAATAAAGAAAAATCATATGAGCATCTCAATCATTGCAGAAAACATCTGATAAAGTTCAACATCGATTCATAATAAAAATTATTAATAAGAGCTTTTAGCAGGTAACTGATAATAAAAACAATATACAAAAATGTTATTTGACACTGAATTGTGAAATGTTAAAATAAGAATGCCTGCTATCACTACTTCTATTTAACATTTTACTCTAGATACCACTGCAGTATGTCAACAAACATAAATATCTAAAATGTAAGGATCGGAAAGGAAGAAAAATTGTCATTATTTACAGATGATATAATTTTGTATGTATAAAGTTGAAAAGAGTCTTTAGATAAATTCTAAAATTAATGAATAAGTTTAGCAAGTTTGCTGGACACTGATCACTATATAAAATCGATGTATTTCCATCCATCTGCAGCAAATAATTAGAAAAGAAAATACCTTAAAACATACTATTTACAATAGTACTAAAAAACAATATATAGGAATAAATCTAATAAAAGATATACCCAATTTCAATTTCTTTTTTTTTTCTTTTTTTTTGAGGCTGAGTCTCCCTCTGTTGCCCAGGCTGGAGTGCAGTGGCGCAATCTCGGCTCACTGCAAGCTCCGCCTCCTGGGCTCAAGCCATTCTCCTGCCTCAGCCTCCTGACTAGCTGGGACTACAGGCACCCGCCACCACGCCCGGCTAATTTTTTGTATTTTTAGTAGAGACGGGGTTTCTTTGTGTTAGCCAGGATGGTCTCGATCTCCTGACCTTGTGATCTGCCCGCCTCAGCCTCCCAAAGTGCTGGGAGATATACCCAATTTCTACAAAGAAAACTCTAATAAAATTTTTGAAAAGGTGGTTATACTATGTCTATAATTTGGAAGAGTCAATATTTTAAGGAATTTTAATTCTCCCCAAATTGACCCATAGATTTAAAGCAATTACAATCAAATCCCAGCAGATGTTTTTTGAAAACCGAGATGTTAGCTGTGAAATATATGTGGAGAAGGTAAGGGACAAGTATAGACAAGATAAACTCCACTAAGAGGAACAAAGTAGGAGAATGTGCTCTATCACATTCCAAAATATATTATGAGGCTACAGTAACTGTGACTGGCCATACTGGTGCAAGGACAGAAAAACAGATCAGTGGAATAGAGTAGAAAACCTAGAAACAGATTCACTCACACACGGACAGTTGACTTTGACACACAAAGAATAATGAAGAAAGAATGGCATTTTCATTCAATGATGAGTCAGTTAGACAGCCATATGGAAAAAAAATGAAAATTCACTCTCCTTTAAACAATAATAAAAAATATCAATCTTAGATGGATTATTGATACAAATGTGTAACAGCAACAAAGCTTCTGTAATACAATTTAGAAAAACATCTTCATGACTTGCAATGGGAAATTATTTCTTTATACATACTGGGCTGCATTAAAATTAAAAACATTGGTTATCAAAAATGTCTTTCTCAGACAGAGGCGGAAAACTTAAAAACTTAGAGGAGTTATTTGTAATACATACAACCAATAAAGAGTTAATATCCAAAATATATTTATAGTGACAACTAAATAAGAAAAGGACCAGAGCCTAAAAGAAAAAATGAGCCAGAGACTTGAGCAAACATTTCACAAAAGAGAATATCAAAATGGCCAATAAACATATGAAGAGATGCTCAACCTCATTAGTCGTCAGAGAAATGCTAACGAAAACCTCTATGTGATACCTTCATAAACTCATCAGAGCAGCTGAAGTTAAAAACTCTGACAAGACCAAGGAATAGCAAAGCCATGGAACAAAAGGAACTCTAATTCCCTGCTGATAGGAGCATAAACTGGTACATCTTTGGAAATGCATAGTACCACTTCAAGATTTGAACATGAATATAACCTATTATCTAACAATTCTTGTCTCTTAGATACATACCAACTAAAAATTTGTCCATACTTATGCCAAGAAACATGTATAGAAATGTTCATGCCTTGTAACTTATATTTTTATTTATTTATTTATTTATTTATTTATTTATTTATTTATTTATTTTGAGACGGAGTCTTGCTCTGTCGCCCAGGCTGGAGTGCAGTGGCGCGATCTCGGCTCACTGCAAGCTCCGCCTCCCAGGTTCACGCCATTCTCCTGCCTCAGCCTCCCGAGTAGCTGGGACTACAGGCGCCCACCACCATGCCCGGCTAATTTTTTTGTATTTTTAGTAGAGACAGGGTTTCACCGTGTGCTAGCCAGGATGGTCTTGATCTCCTGACCTCGTGATCCGCCTGCCTTGGCCTCCCAAAGTGCTGGGATTACAGGCGTGAGCCACCGCGCCCAGCCCATCATTTTTATTTTTAACAGGGTATGTGTTGCCATTTGTTACTTTCATATTAAGGTAATCAAGATTATAATTATACTGAAAGGGTTTCCAAGGACCATGCATCCTTAGCTGGAAACATAGTATTACTTAAATGGAAGTTCTAATGCTGTAAAGTTCAAAAGAGTATGAAATACAAAGATCCAAATGACTGAAAACTAAAGAACGGTTTTTCTCCTTAATAGTGGTTACTATGTCTTGGAATATAAGCTGTATTCCAGTAAGGCTGATTTCCCTTTTTGTTTCTAGGAAAACAATATTACATCTTTAAGGACAGAATAACAAGAAACACCTCTACCTTTTCACCATTTCCACCCCTCAAAGCCTAATTAGCCAGTATACTAAGATTTTGGTCAATAGCATTTGAAAGATGGTGTCTTCTTTTCTGATTCCTGGAATAGTCAAGAAAAAAACATCTTTGTTTGGGGGTGACAACGCTATTATAAATAATAACGCTGTGAACATTCTTCTACACAAGTTTTGGTGGGGTATTTACAAATAAATATTAATACAATTCTGGGTTTAAGGGTATGCCTGCCATGTGAGCTTTAGCAAATAGTGCCTAGATGTTCTCCAGGTTGGTTATGTCAATGGACTCTCTTCAAGTCTATTTCAATTATTTTTATTTTGATGTTGTTGTTGACTGAATTGTTGTGTCTCCCGAAAATTTTATGTGGAAATCCCCAGGGCGATGGTACCGGGAGGTGGGACCTTTAGGAGGTGAATAGGTCATGAGGGTGGAGCCCTCATTTGTATAGGATTAATGCTCTTATAAAAGAGACCCCAGAAAGATCTCTAGCTTTCTTTCCAACATGTGAGGATATGAAGGAAAGTTTTGGAAAGTTTTGTTTTATCCAATTTATTTATTTTTTTAAATGTTCAACTTTATTGGCACAAAACTGTTCATCATTTCTTGTTTTATATTTTTAATTTCTTTAGGTTCTGTAGTAATGTCTGTTTTTTTTCATTTCTAACATTAATTATTTGTGCCTCGGCCTTTTCTTTTAATTAATCGTACCAGAAATTCATCAATTTTGTTCATATTTTAAAAAAACAGCTTTAACTCTGTTGAAGTTTTCTATTACATAGAATTTTCTATTTCATTGTTTTCTACCTTTTATGAATTGTTTCTTTTATCTGTTTCAAAAATAATGTGTTGTTTTTCTAGCTTCTTGAGATGGATACTTATATCATTGTCTTTCAGTCTTTATTCCTAATATATGAATTAAAGACTATAATTGCTTCTTTAACCACAGTTGTGTCTGAATCTCACAAGATTTTATATATCATGTTAGAATTATCATTCAGTCTAAAACATGTTCTTATTTTTATTGTAATTTCTTTTTGAACCCATGGGTTATTTACAAAGAAATTCCTTAATACTAATAAGAATTAATTAATTAGTATGTATGGATTTCCTTGGAATCATTTTATTATTCCAATTCACATCTAATATGGCCAAGAACTCAAATCCAAATTCTGTGTAATTTGTTGAAATTTGTTTTATGGCCCTTTATTAATAAGTGGTCCACATGTGCCTCAAAATATAGGGTTCTCAGAAACCTCAGGCAGAATGTTCTGTATATACATTTAGGTCAGGTTTGTTAATTACCTGTTCAAATCCTCTATGGATCTTGCTCCTTTTATTTGTAACTGGGAAGAATATGTTTAAACATTCCATTATGGTTGCAGATTTTTTTCCTTTTAGTTCTGCTGGAGATATATATATATATACACACACACACACACACACACACACTTTTATATACACACATATATATCTGCTATATATATGTGTGTATATAAAAGTGTGTGTATTTATAAGTGTATATGTATACATTATAATATACAAAATACATATGTATTATATATATTTTTTGGCCTATGCTATAAGAAGCCTACCAATTATGAAATGTTATATCTTTCTAATATATTGACCCTTTTATTATTATAGAACATATTTATCTCTAGTATTATCACTTTCATTAAAGCCAATTTTGCCTGTTAATATAGTTTTAAAAGCCTTCTCTTAGTTATTTTTTATGACTTATCCATCCTTTTACTTTCCACTGTTCTGTGTTTTTATATTTATGTGACAAGCATCATATAGTTGGGTTTTGTATTATTATCCAATTTTAAAATATTAGTCTTTTAATTGGCTTATGTTTATTTGTTTCATTATCTTTCATTTGCCTAAATAATGTGCTTTAATATTTCTTTTAAAGGCTTAATGACAATGAATTTTCTCCTTGTTTTAATTATCAAAAATATCTTCACTTTACCTCTATTTTTAAGGATCTTTTGACAAAGCAAAGAATTCATGATTGACAGTTGTATTATTTTAACTTTTTAGATATGTAATTCCATTGTAATTTGTCTTCTTTTAATTCTGTGGGAAAATCAGCCCTTGATCTTATTGTTCTTCCTTGGAAGGTTTTATCGTTTTCCTCTGCATGCAAAAGAAAAAATTAATCTTTTCTCTTTGATCTCTAGCAGTTTACCATGATATGCCTATATGTGAATTTATTTGATTTATCCCATTGCCGTTTTATAGAACTTACTAAATCAGTGGTTTGAATCTTTCACATTTTGGAAGAATTATCTAGTATTTCTTCTCATTTTGCTCTGTCCTTCTCTCCTCTCCAGTTACACCCACTTTAGATTTGTACTTATGTCCTACATGTCTATTACGTTCTCTATTTTTCATTCCCTTTTTATGTGTCCTTTAGTTTGAGTATTTCCTCTTGACCTAGCTTCTGCTTCACCAAATACCTTTTCTGCTGAGTCAAATTTCCTCTTAAATTCATCTCTTATTAATTTCGATTAATGTGCTTTTCCAATCTAGAATAATTACCATTTGACTTTTTTTATGGATCCCAGTTCTCTGGCTAGTCTTCATTGTATAGTTTATCTTTTGAACATATTTGTCACTGCTATTGCCAGGTCTGAATCCTAAACTTTAATATCTAGATCACATGTAGGCCTATTCCTAATAGATTTTCCTGCTCTTGGTTTTGGTCTTTTGGACATTTCCCGTCACATATAATTTTTGCTTGAGTGTTGGACATTATGCAACATTTCAGGGACTCTATGACATGATCTTTTTACAGAAAGGACTGAGTTGTCTTCTGTTAGGCAGTCAGGAGTTGTAGAGCATGGATTGATCCATTGATTGAGATGATTCAAGACGGATTCTGTCCACTGTCAGATTTTGTCCATTTTGGTTTTCTCAGAGTTTATCCTTTCAAGGGTATCTAATGAAAGTCTGGAGTGATTACTAGAAATTCTCTTTTTGGCAAGCTATAAACTCAGACTTTTGTGTCCTTGTTCCCATGAGATGACCTGAAGCTCTGCTTTGAGCTTTGCCCCTCCACAGCTGCTCTCTACCTAATTTTGTCCTCCCATTCCACGCAGTGTAGGAACTGGTGAATGCTTCAAGGGAAAAAGCAGTTGTAAAATGTTGGACTTAATTCTCTAGGATCCAATTTCATACAGAATTTTGGTCCCTCAAGTCCTGGCTGCCTTTACAACTTTGAACGCCCATTTGAACTCCCATTATTTTCTTCTAAGGTCACTGAAACTATCAAATGCTGAGCCACTTTCTGCTCAGCCACCATGATCTGTGTGCTTAGGAATCAGTAAATAGAAAAGTAGAGTAAATATCACTCAATGCACTTCCTGGACTTGGTCCTACAAGGCCTGGTGTCCTTGATTTTCCTCCGGTGCCTTAAACAACTGGGTTTTTTGCTTGTTTGTTTTGTTTATATTTTGTTCAGCATTTTTCGTTTCTCTTGGTGACAGTGTTGATAGGTTGTTTAATACGTTGATAACCTAACAAGCTACTCTGTCAAAGTTAACAATAGAAGTCCTAATCATTCTCTTATAACATGTATTACAAAAAGTGACCTTCAGAGGTTAATGATATAGAATTGATAGCTGGCAGCCTAGTAGTGTTTTCTTTGTTAGAGAAAGACTTCCCAACTAAAGCAACTCACAGTAGAAATCAAGTGGAGAGAGGAAGAAAAACCCTATATAGTGTCTGTGTGTATATTACTCAAGAGAGGAATGGATCTTATAAATCTTTAAATTTTAATTAAATTCCTGATGTCTTGTTGCATTAGAAGAATGGTGGGGCCACTGAGGCTGGGATATTTCAGCTACATCAAAGAGATTGCCTTGAAATGCTTTCTGTATAGTGTTATTTGATATTCATGTTTTTCTTTCCCTCAAAGGTACGTTGAGCTCAAATGCAGTTCTCTGCATTTAAACTGCATAGACTTAGGAAATGAAAGTTTTCAAATAACTTGAAATGGTTCCTAAAACTGCAGTTTTATTTTGTTTAGAATGGGTGAAGCTAACACAGTTGGATTTCATTTATTCTTTTTTTTTCTTTTACACTGTGTAGCAATGGAGATTCAGGTTACACTATTACTTTAGAGAAAGTAATAAACCGAATGTGACATTTTCTTCCCTATGCATTGATCTTCTCATTTGAAATAAAAATAGTTTCTCATGAATTAGATTTTAGGACATGACACATTAGCTGCCTCCTGGGGACTGTGTACTCAAAGTCTTCCCCTTGATCCATTCTCTCAAATGCCCCTCATTGATCCAGGACCCAGGCAATTTTCTCACTCAGTCACTGCAGATAACAGCAACCCACAGATTCTCTTTTTGGACATTCTGTCAATTTTTTGACTTTTTGCTGCAATCTAAAAGAGTGAACAATGTAAACCGAAAAATTTCAGGGAAATGGAAGAGACATAGGAGAATATAGGCCTTTCTCATAAAAGCCAAAGCCAAAATCCTCTGAGACTTGAACCAGAGAAAAGCTCTCCAAAGTGAATAAACAGGTTTGAAGTGTTTGCAGTGCTGTTTATTCATTACAGACTTGGCACAGAATAATAATACTGAAGATGTTTTTGCAGCTGATATATGAAATGGTGTACTAAGTAGACATTCATAAACTTTATTTAAGAGCCTACGGATTACAAATTTAAACTATTATAACACTGTAAGCTTGATGTACAGCTATATTACAGAAAAAAATTAAAAATGAGGGATTTCAGACAGCAAAGAGTCACTGGCCTGGTCAAAATTTGAAATCTACAAAATTTTAGGCAATGTGATGTGATTTAAATATCTGAATTGTTCTTGCACATAATTACTGAACCAAGAAATAAGAAAAATAAAGTGGAAATTATTTTCTTTTATAAAACAGAAGATGGAGGAAAGTCAATCCTAGTTTCAGTGAGGTTTTCCAATGCACGTGCAGGCTACATTAATGTCACCCAGGAGCTTGATTGACAGATGCTCAAATGCCCAGCCCTATCCCTGCCCCGTCTACTGAGGAACCCAGGCACATGAAGTTCCACAAATGCTGCAGGTGATTTCTATTTATGCTATCATCTGAGGAACACTGATTTAATGTGACTGTCTATTGAAGTTTTATGCAAATTGCTTCCGTAAGTTTATTTTTTCTCAGAAAGCTAATTCAGAAAATAACCTTTAAAAGCCTGGATGATACTCAGTACCTTATTGGACTATGTTTTTGTATTTTCACTTACTGGCTTTGTTTTTAAATAGCACAGAGTAGGTATGGGACACTGGGGGATGCAGAGCACATGACAGGAAGTAACGGCAACTGAAGTTTCCACTGAGGTTGGGAGGAAATGGCCCTTAACTGCTTCCTATTCATCGTTTTGCGCAGATTGAGTTCTGTTGCCTTAGTGTGCTGAAGAGAGCCAAGGTACAGCCTGAGGTTGTAGTGGGTTTTATGCACATATTTTTTGTTTTTCTTTAACCATATGAATCTAGTTGAGGAGTATTTATAGGAAAAGCTCTAAAGGCAGTCAAGCACTTTTAGATTTCAATCTAAGTAGCCTATAAGTGAATGTTAAAGGGCAAAAAGAGTCCTTCAGTTTTTCAGTTAACCTCCCAGGCACTGTGCTTGTGTTATGGATTTAAAAAAAAAAATAAGTTAAAGGTCCTACTCTGAATAAATTTTGTTAATTTAGGAGGAGAAACCAAAAGCCAAGCAGGCAGTTATGAAAGTATTGGCAGTATCACCATAAGAGTATAAGACTGATGTTGGGAAAAGGACCTAGCCCAGTGTGGAGGATCAGACAGGGCAGGGTTCCCTGAAGAAGTATAATCTAAGCTGAGACATGGAGGTCAAATAAGAATTAATTCATGAAAAACTTCAGGAAGACCAAGAAAAACCATTATTAATGGCAATACGCATTCATTCATTCGTTTGATCATTCTATTCATTTCATGCATTTATTCATTTAGTGACTTATGCATGTGCTACGTGAAAACCACTGAGCTAGACCCTAAGGACACAGCTGTGAAAATGCCAGACCTGGCAGCTATCGTCATGCAATAGGAGAGACAGGAGACATCTTCCATTTCTGTTTTCCCCTAGAACTGTCTGCGGCAAAAGAAAGGTTCTCTGCACTGCCTAGTACTGTAGCCCTAACTACTGGGGCTATTGAGTATTTCACCTGTTTCTAATGTAATGGAAGACATAAATTTGCAATTTAATTTTAACATACACATGGCTAGTGGCTACTTCTTTATCTACTGCAAGAGTGAAAAATTTCTGATCTAGATCTCCAGAGGAACTCAAAGATAGGAACAAGTGGCATCTTAAAAATGAGCTTAGATGAAAAAGGGGCTGCCATGAAAGGATGGAACCTGGGAAATGGGATGCTTCCCAGCAAAGGGTGGTGGCGTGCATGCTCCTTGTAGTCAAGGTGTGACTTTAGCATTAATGGAGCCATGCCACCCATGAAAGGTACTGCTGTGATGTTATTTTGAAGCATGGATGAATTCATAAGTCAAAATTTTGCCAGAGGTGAGCAGGCACCTCTGCTCACCTCTATTTTCATTCCTAGCAGGATTAAATTCATATTTGTATTTGCTGAGCAGCCCAGGTGTTTAAGAAAAAGTTGTCATTCGGATTGATGGTGCTTAAAAAAAATCCATCAACATGCAAGGAAAAATATCTGGGGTGGAGAGTTGACTGACTCAGATTTAATAGCATAGCACATGAGACCACTATGTTCCCTAGTTTTTTTAAATAATGAATTATTGCCTTTCCCCTGTAAGCCTAGCAATATGGAAAGAGGGAAAGGAGGCTTTTCAAAGGAAACTGCTCTTTGGAATATTAATGCATTTATATCATGTGTCCACTGATTTAGCTAACTAATATTTCTCCAATCTTTTGTCTTCAAATAGTTCTATCAAAACTGTATTGACTTAATTTTTCTTCTATTTTTAAAAGCATTATCTATAAATGTTTACTCTATAACTTGGAGAATTGATTTTTCCTACAGTAAGATGGGTTTTCTCAGACTATCAAACCTTAAAAGTGGTATTTCAAATTTCTACTAAAGTCAGCATGTAGAAGGCTATAATGACATTCTCCTGGATCTTAAGTAGGGGGTAAAGAATCTCTGGGTCTTGAGAACACCCCAAAGGTGAGCTCTGTACTTAAGCCACAAAACATCTCTCTGGAATAAGATAAGGAGACGAGGTCCTAGGGAAGGGAGGGAGGGAAGAAATGAAGGAACAGAGAAACAGGAAAGAGGAGTCAAGGAAAAGGAGGAGGAGAAGGAGGGAAGGAGAGAAGAGAGAGAGAGTGGAAAGAGAGAGAGAGTGAGTGAGAGAGAGCACATCATCAAAACACAACAGCAAAAACTCCAGGCTATCTTCCAACCATGTAGAAAGCTAAAAGGTGTCATCAGATGATTCCCTGATTTGGCTGAAATAATCCCCATAATATGTTTTTAGTATTCACGATCATTTTTGAGTACCCTGATATCAGCAGGAGGGTACTTTGGAAGCCAGATGCAAATAAGTGTCTCAGAAATTGGAGACATTTTCCCCCATTGGATATCAATATATCAGTATTCCAGAATTACTATTCTAGTAATATGTATTCTTGTTTTAGAGACTTGGTTAGTAGTCTCACCCCAAGAGGTCAGTCAGTTCTGTGTGGACAGAAAAACCAAATCCAGTTTCTGAATGGAAAAGCTAAGGCCCACAGCCTGCAGAGTGATGTATCACCCCAGTTATTACCACCCATGGGGACAGACCACGTGACCATGCAGCATCAATCTCAGACTGTTCTCATTCTCTCTCGTTGACTGCAGTGTCTTTTGCTCATCTTTTTATTTTTTAAAATTTCAGTCATTTGAATTACAACCTGCTCATTATAGTAATTCAAAAGGCAGCAATGTATTCAGAAGGAAGTTAATAGTGTATATTGCATATCTCCAATACCACTTCACCAGTGGCGACCTGTGCCTCTCATTCATACCTTTTCTTTGCTGGTACATCTGTGCACCAACATAAAGGTTTTGATTTAATTTTTAATACAGACGAGATTCCACTGTATATAGTATTTTGTGATTTGCTTTTGTTATATTATATGGTTGCTATGGGTTCCAGATCAATGCACATATATCTGCCTCATGCTTTTAAATACCTTCACAATAGTCTCTAGTATGAGTTTATTAAAATGTAGTAACTCTTTCCCTGATTGAATATTCAAATTTATTTTAAATTTTTGCTACTCCAAATGTGGTGAGATAATACTTTTGATATACTTACACCTGATTTCCCTTTCTCTTCCCTCTCACATATAGTCAGGGCCCCTAGATCGACTGCCTCAGCAAGAGTATAGAGATGTGAAGCAGAAATGGCCCAGAAGAACTGTTATAGACTGAATGTTTGTGTCCCCCTAAAATTTATACATTGAAGCCCTAATCTTTAGTGCAACCGTATATACCTCTAAGAAGGTAATTAAGGTTAAATGAGGCCATAAGGGCGGGGCCCTAATCCTATAAGATTAATGTCTTTATACAAAGAGATATCAGAGAGCTTTCTCTCTCTAAGTGCCTATGAGAAGTTGGCCATCTGCAATCCAGGAAGACAACCCTTACCAGAAATCAAATCAACCAGAACCTTGATCTTGGACTTCCGGTCTTTAGAACTTGGAGGAAATGATAGCTTGATGTTTATGCTACCCAGTCTATAGTGTTTACTGTGGCACCTTAGCAGACTAATGTGGACCCCAATTCTCTAAGCCCGGGAAGGAAAATAAGACGTCACTGTAAATAAAATCTCTTGGCCAGAAAAGGAAAGTAAGGCTTCCATCCAGATGAGGGAAAAATTTCCTCGATAGAGCTGGCTAGAAGGTAAGAACCCCAGAAAGTGGCTGGGAAGACATACTTAGGCTACACTACGGGCAGACTCATAATAATGTACGACAGTGGAGAAGTTCTCTTATCCTAATACTTTTATTTTTTCCAGCTTACAAAACGTCATGTCTCCACCTCCTATCTCTCTATTGGTCATTAAAAGTTTCTGTTTCTCCGTTTTGTTTTAGGGTGAGCAATGCTTTGATATCTCAGCTGCAGATATTTACTCTCCATTTTCTCTTGATATTGTGTATGATGTTTATTGCCATGCACTTTTTAAATGTTATTTTAAGAAATCAAAAATTATTTCCCCTATAGATTTTAACTTTTTCAATTAAGAAGCTCATCCTGCACTAAGGCTACACAAATATTTTCCTAAATTTTATTCTAATATTTTATAGTTTTATTTGTTATATAGAGATCCCACTGGGGTTCATTTATATGGTGAAAAGTGAGATTCTAATTTTACTTTCTTCCACATGAAAAGGGAATTTTGTTAATATGAGTTATCAATAATTTACTTCTTTCATTGATTTGTAATGCAACCTTTAACAAATGAATTTCCATATGTATTTGTTTCTCTTTATGGAGTAATGTATTTATTTATTGTTCTGTTGGCACCACAGAACAATAATGGCAAGTCAATTTAAAAACGAAACAAAAAACTTCAATTGGCATTTCTTCAAAGAAGATATGCAAATAGCCAGTAAGCACCTAAAGAGGTGTTCAACGTCATTAGTCATTAGGAAAATGCAAATCAAAACTGCATTAAGATACCACTTTACACAAAATATTATTAAAAAGATGGAAAATAACAAGTGCTAGTGAGGATTTTTAAAACTTTTTTGGCATTATGTTTTTCTTCTTTTAAAATTGAGGTATATTTTTCATATACTATAAAATTCACCATTTTAAAGTGTACAATTCAGTGGTTTTTAGTGGATTCACAAAGTTATGCAAAGTGTCACCAGCTATCTAGTTCTAGAATGTATTCATCACCTCAAAAAGAAACCTTATACCCACCAGCAGTCACTTCCCATTTCTCTTTCCCCCATCTCCTGGCAACCAATAGTCTACTTTTTGGCTCTACGAATTTACTTATTGTGAATATTTTGTATATTAATGGATGGAATTACACAGTTTGTGGCCTTTTGTGTCTGGCTTCTTTCATCTACAAAAATGTTTTCAAGGTCTATTCATATTGTGGCACATATCAATACCCATCACTTTTTATGGCTGAATAATGTTCTATGGTATAGATATGTAACATTTTGTTTATTCAACAGCTGATAGACACTCAGATTGTGTCTACTTTTTGGGTAAAAAAAATGTTGCAATGAACATTCATATACTAGTTTCTGCACAAACATGTTTTTAATTGTCTTGGTTATAAGCTTACAGGTGGAATTGCTGAGTCATATAGTAAGTCTATGTTTTAACTTTTGGAGGAACTATAAAATTGTTTTCCAAAGCAACTACAACATTTTACATTCTCACCAGCAATATATGAGGCTTCAAGTTTCTTCATATCCTCACCCACACTTCTTATTTTCTATCTTTTTAAAAATAATATTTTGTGTAAAGTGATATCTTAATGTGGTTTTGACTTGCATTTTCCTGATGACTAATGACGTTGAACACCTCTTTAGGTGCTTCCTGGCTATTTGCATATCTTCTTTGAAGAAATGCTAATTAAAGTTTCTTTTCCAGTTTTTAAATTGACTTGACATTTGGTTGTTGAATTGTAAGAATTTTATATGTTTTGGATATTAGGCCTTTATCAGATATACGATTTGCAAATATTTTCTCCCATTATGTAGATTGTATATTCACTTTCTTGACAGTGTCCTTTGAAACACACAAGTCTTTAAAAATTTTGATGAACACCAATTTATCTATTTTCTTTGGTTGCTTGTGCTTTAAATATCACATCTAAGAAACCCTCATTTGATCTAAGATCACTAAGATTTACACCTATGTCTTCTAAGCGTTCATAGTGTTAGCATCTGACAGTTAGGTCTTTATCCATTTTGAGTTAACTTTGACTGTGGCATAAGGAAAGACCCCAGCTTCTTTTTGCATGCGTATATCCAGTTGCCCCCTCATCATTTGTTAAAGATTATTCTTTCATCAGTAAATTGCCTTGGAACCCTTGCTGAAAATTAATTGCCCATAAATGTATAGGTCCATTTCTGGACTCTCAATTCTATTCCATTGAACTACGTATCTATCCTTATGCAAGCACTACAGTCATGATTACTGTCATTTTTATTGTTTTGAAATTAAGAAGTGAGTCTTCCAACTTTGTTGTTTTCAAGATTATTTGGGCCAATCTGGGTCCCTTGCATTTCCGTATGAATTTTAAAGTCTGCCTGCCATCTTTATGCAAAAAAAAAAAAAAAAACCCATCTGGGTTTCTGACAGAATTGCATTAAATATGTAGATCAGTTTGAAGAGTATTGCCATCTTAACAATATTACATCTCCCAATCCATGAAAATAGGTTGTGTTTTCATTTACATCTTCTTCAGTTTCTAGCAATGCTGTTTTGTAGTTTTCACTGTACAAGGCTTACACTTCTTTTCTTAAATTTATTCTCAAGTATTTTATTCCTTTTGATGCCATTATAAATAGAATTATTTTTTAATTTTATTTTTGGATTACTTTTTGCTGGTGTATAGAAATAAAGTTGATTTTTGTATTCTGAAAACCTTGTATTCTGAAACCTTGCTGAATGTATTTATTAATTCTAATGATTTATGCGTATGTGTGTATTCCTTAGGATTTTCTATATAGATGATCAGGATATCTGCAAATAAAAATAGTTTTCTTTCCTTTTTTTTCCAATCTGAGTATCTCATATTTCTTTTTCTTGATTAATTGCCCTCCAGCTTTACTGAAGTGGGAGAAGTGGGAATCTTTGTCCTGTTTCTAATTTGGGGAGAAAGCTTTTAGTCTTTTACCATTAAATACTGTATTAGCTGTGTGTAATATATTGTTTTGACTATAGACATTTTAATATTCATTAGGGCAAATCCCCACCAAGAATTTTTTGAGATTTTTAAAACTTTCCAGCAACATTTATTTTTCCACATAAAGTTTAAAAAGGGCGTATCACTTGCAAAAATGTGGGGGATTCTGGTTGTATTAAGCAGATACTCAATGTGGTAAGAATGTACATTTTCATAGCATTAGGGCTGATCATGCAGGAACATGGTATGTATTCTAGCTTTCTTTCACGGTCTTAATTGCCAGTTTTGTACTTATCATCATATAGGTCTTATACCACTGTTAAAGTTCATCATAGATATATCTATATATTTTTTAATTGAGAATATAAGATTTTAAAAATATACATCCAACGTATGGAGTTGCTCATTTCTTATCTTCTGCTTTGTCTTGACCAATCCTTGGTCAGGTTTCTTTCTTTCCTATAGGGCCCTGAACTCCTCCTACTCCCCAAGCCTGAGAAAGCACAAAAAAAGTAGAAAGCGTCCCCTTTCTGAGCTTCCCCTGGGAACTGGGAGGCCATGCAGAGAGACCTTTTTCTGGGAGACCCCACTGTTCTCTTCCCTTTGCTTGTCCAGCCTTGCCTCTAAACATTCTACTAATCTCTGCTTGCTCCTCCTTTACCCTAGAACAGAAAAATCTTTTTCTGCTTGCTTCTGAAGTGCTTGTGAATTTCTGAGACTGGAGTATTCTTCCTATTGCAATACTTTCTTTCAATTAGTTTCCCTAGTGCATATAAAACCTTGGACCCACCTACCATACTGAAAATTTTATTTAGTTTGATACATTGTTTTAATGGGATTTATTGTGTTATCTCAGTTTACAATCAAATTATCTTCAAATAATTAGAATTCGTCTCCTCTTTTTCAATATTTATACTGCTTATTTCTCTTTCTTATCTTGTGTTAGTGAAAACTGCCAAAAACATTGCTGAATAATAACACAACTAGCAGGTGTCATGTCTGTTTCTCAATATGATGGAAAAACCTATCATGTTGTTCAATTTAATATATTAGTTGAGGTTAGGTTTAAGTTGTGCTGAGTTTAAATGTGCTTAAGAAAATGATTTTTCTTTTCTATTTTACTTAGAGTTTTTTCATCTAAATCATGACAAATGTTATCAAAGGCTGTATTAATAAAATGTTTTAATAATTTCACATTTTCCAATACTGTGTTAATAAAAGGATTTTTATAGATAGAATCCTAATGATAAAGCCTTCTAGTATATCTGAAATAAAATGTATGTGTTTTTTAATATGCTGCTAAATTTTGTTTGGAAATATTTTATCTAGATTTTTTCCATATTTACAAGTAAAATAGACCTATAATTTTTATTTTTGATATTGTATCTTTATCAGATTTGTGTGTGGGATATAGCTCTACTTTGAGAAGTAGATAAAATGGACTGTAAAATCATGTTTTAAAATCTTTTCAAATCCTGTTGTGTGTATTGATATTGCTCCAAGAAAACGATCTTAATAAACCATGATAGCAGTGTCCAAATTGTTTAATGTCTAGGATCGGGAGAGGCATTAGATCCTTAGAGTCCATTTTGTTCACCTCCTTTAAATAGCATCCTTCCTAAATCCAGAGCCTGGTTTTCCTACTAGTTCCTGAGTATACCACCCATACTTATTATTCTTCTACTTGAACTCTTTTTTATTTCAGCATTATGTTAGTAAATTGTACTACATTGTTTATCACATATGTATATCATCTCCCAGAAGATAATACTGTCATTGTAATTGTATTTGCAAGTCCCCATTTCCTCCAAAGGGCTGTCACCGTATGTCCTCTAAATGTTTTGCTGAATTGAATAAAAAAAGTAATTACACAAAAATAATTTATGTTTCATATTCTGTTAATATTAGACCACCTTTCCAGGAAGCATTTTATTACCATCTTAATTCTTCCAATATCATTTTTCAAATGTATCTAATGGCATTTATTACACTGTTTTGTAATTCAAAGTTTGTATATCTGTCTTCCAAATTCAAGGGTGAAGGCCAAAGCTTGTTCATGGTTGTATACTTCATATGCAGTGCAGTGCCTGATTCACAGTAGGGGCACATTAAATGTGGTTGTGCAAATTAATAAATTGTGTCTATAAGCCTCTGTCATCAGTTAACTCATCAACATTCATTAATAAATTCAAAAAAGCTAGTGGGTTTGAATACAATGGCAATCATTTACTTCAAATAATTCAGCAACTGGCATCATGAGTCCTACATTAGAGACTCCTCGAAAGCATTGTTCAACATTAGCACTAAACCTTCTCCCCTTAGTAAAACAAACATTAGTGAACTCAAAATAGCATTCATGTAAGCACTCTAGAAAGATTAGGCTTGTTGACTTCTCATTAAATATGTTTGATTACAAAGAAATTAAGAATACGTTTCATTTTGTTTTAGAATCTCCATGAATGACATATTTTTCTACATTTACAAACAGACCTGCCAGCGAACACTTGAAATTTGCCTCACTGGCTACATAAAACAAGTTTAAAAGACACGTAGTAATGTAGACACACTAGCTTTTTCCAACTTGGAAATTTTATTATATTATTTTATCATCTAATCTTCAAATGCTAAGTGACAATCACAGTCCACATTGCTTTGTCATAATAAATGCTAATTCCAGTGACAATTCTGAGGCCTCTGTTCTTTAAAAAGGGGTACAATTCTTAAAAATAAAACTGTAATTCATTTTAAGGAGCAGTTAAACTTGTCATTCTCTGTATAATCCCTTACAAGGTGTGAATAAAGCATTATTCATGGTTAAAGAAAAAAAATTAAAAGCCAAAAGGGGGAAAAAAGATTCTTGTTTAAGCAAGAGGTAGCAGAAGTTGTATGGATAGAAAAAGATAACTCTGTTTCCTGCATAGAATGAATCACCTACAATAAGAGGCCGTGAGGTCTCCTGCCCTTGAACTAACCTCACACAGGACAGATTCCTATGTTTCTCTGATGTCCTAGCAGCCATCATGTCCAGCCTTGTGGGGAAGGCCTGAGGAAATCTGAGGACCCTATCAACTATTTGTCCTGTAAAACACACATGAAAGGCAAACAGCTCTGAGTATTTTATAACTGATAAGATCCTGGAAGTGCACAGAAGACACAAGATTCCAAAATCAGAAAGTGTAAAGTCCAGTCCATATTTCCCTCCTTACCCACCTTAAATTCCATCCACTATCAAGCAATGAAATTACTTCCTAGCACACACTCAAACCCCATGCCTCTCCCCAAGTCACATTCCCTGAGCTAAACCACCATCCACCTCCTCTATGCTCCCACCCTGCCACTGGATGTAGCTGGAGAAAAAAAACACAACCTTGCACCAGATCACTTTCAACTCAGGACCACTCACCACTGTGGCTGCCTCATGGCTGCCTGACTCTTTTTTCATCCATTCTTTTCACTCTTTTCCTCTTGCGAGATGAGTGTCACTCTTTGCTAATGACTTCTGCTCCTTGCCCCACTGAGAAAGAGTCCTCCCAAGCATCCCAACCTCCTGCTTTTGGGCTCACAGGCCGGAATTCTCTCCTGCTGCACAGTGCCCCTGCCCTGCTCACTGACATGACTCTGGCAATTCTCCTTCTTTCTGCTGCATCAGCAGTTCTTCTCTCCAGTCCTTTTTTTTTTAAATCACACTACAAATATGCTATTATTTATCCCAAGTTCAAAAGAGAATCCTTTTGGTCCTATTTCACTCCCCTGCTGAAATTCCATTTCTTTCCTTCCTTAAACAGCAAAAGTCTTCAAAAGAGTTACCTATATTTGCTGTCTCTGATTTATGGCCTCCTGTATTCTTTTGACCTCACTCCCACCAGGCTGTCACCCCACCACTTTAAGCTGACAACTCTGGTTGAGATGACTAATGGTGAATTCTCAGCACTCACCTTATCTGACCTAAGACCATTTGAGACTACGTTTGACTCCTACAGCACTGACCACCACTTCTTAGTGTTTTCTTGGCCTCATGTTATCTCTCTGACCCCTCAACACTGAGTGTCCTAGGGCTCACTCCTTGAACCTCTTCTGTTTTCTTTCTGTGGTCATGCAACTTCATTCTAATCCCATTTGTTAAATATCATTATATGCCGAGGCTCTATAATTTATATGGCTATCCAGAAGCTCTACCTTGAATTCCTGACCCCCATAGTCAACTGTTTACACAGCTCCACTTAGCCACATTTTGAGCAGCTCAAACTTAACATGTCCAGTATTAACCTCTTAATTCCTTTATCCCAAATATGCCCTCCTATTGTTTCCTCCATGTGTGATAATAAGTAAGTTATTCCTAGCGCCCAGGCCAAGCACCTTGGAATCACCCTTGCTTATTTACCTTCTGTTATATTCCTCATTCAATTCCTAATGAAATTCCGTTAGTTCTACCTTTGACTAGATCCAAAATCCTACCACTTTTCACCATGTTTTCTGCCACTACCCTGGTTCAGGTGACCATCATCTCTCACCTGGATTATTGCTTAAGTAACACCAAGGACTGGTTTATCAAATCAGGCCACCAAATCAAAGGTGTTATTCAGTATCAAGCTACACTAATAATAATAATATAAAGGGTACAAGTACTCATGAGATGAAACAGAGATTCAGTATCAGTGTCTCTCTCTCTCTCTCTCTCTCTGTTTCATCTCATGATTACTTGAGATTGCCTGATCCTTCCTTCTCTCCTCAAAAGCACTCTAGCCCAGGGTAGCAGATGAGGTTTTAAGTGAGGTCTGCAGTAACCAGATTTTCACAGATGGGAGGATTTTGATCATGAAAAGTAGCATGCATAACATATTCCAGGGAGGCTATGCCTCATAAATCTACAAATGCAGGTTAGTTTACCACAAGCAATGCTAGAAACCAGATATATCCTGGTGAAGGCACTCCAGAGATGACGACAGTTCTGCTAGCACAAACTACTTTGCTTTGTGGCCAGGAGGTCTGCCATTACTCTGTTTGCAAGGAGAACTGATTGAGTCAATGCCTTCTTTCTTTTCCAGGAGTGCGGTCCCTAATTCCTACCTCACATAAAGGAATTGAGTGAATTATAGATTTCTTGTTTTATATAAATAAGATCTATTTATTTCCCAGTAGTAATAATCTTTCTCAATAAATTGATTTTCCTGTTCTTTTCTTGGCCCCCTACTCAGTCTATTCTGAAGCAGCAACCAAATTGATCTCTGTAAAAGGTCAATCAGATCATGTCACTTCTTTGCAAAAGCCTTCAAATGGCCAGACCCACTTCTGCCACAGGACCTGAGGCCTGCTTTTCCTTCTGGGTTACATCACCTCCTCCAGATGCACACTGAGCCTGCTCCTTACCAACCTTAGGTCACTCCTCAAATATCACTTCCTTGGCCCCCCTATGGAAAATTACAATTCTCCCAAAAACAATCACACAGCATATCTTCTTACTTTTCTGTGTAGTTTTGTTATCAGAACTTATAATCCTTGTGGGAATGCAGGCTTCATGAGGTATTTTTTTTCTCTGTCTTATTCTCCATTATATACTCAGATCCTACCTGGAAATATGCCTGGCACACTGGCATGTAACAAGAACTCAATAAACATTTGCTGAATAAATGAAAACATTTTCCCACTCTCATTTTTAATTTCCTTTAAATGTGTGAGTTTTTAACAATTTTTAATAAGGTGAGTGATATAGTTTGGATGTGTGTCCCGACCCAAATCTCACGTTGAAATGTAATCTCCAGTGTTGGAGGTGGGGCCTGTTGGGAGGTGATTACATCAAGGGGGTGGATTTCTCCTAAATGGTTTAGCACCATCCCCTTATTGCTGTCCTCATGATAGTGAGCAAGTTCTTGTGAGATCTCGTCGTATAAAAGTGTGTGGCACCTCCCCACTTCTCTCTTGCTCCTGCTTTGCTACGTGCCTACCATGAAAGCTCCTACCTCACTTTCTGCTATAGTTGGAAGCTTCCAGAGGCCTCCCCAGAAGCAGATGCCAGTGTTATGCTTCCTGTACAGCCTGCATCATTATAAGCCAATTAAACCTCTTTTCTGATGAATTACCCAGTCTCAAGTATTTCTTTATAGCAATGGGAGAATGGCCTAATACAATTAGCTACTAATTTAATAGTGTGATTCCTTATTTTCTCAGAGAAACAGCTCTTGGTTTATTCAAAATTTGTTTTTTTGTTTTCTAGTGCATTACATTCCATTTTTAATTTTATTCTTTTTCTCAGATCTGTTTCTTAATTCTTAAGATAAAAAAATAAATATATTGCCATCCCTTTTTTTAGGTTATATTAGTATTTTGTAATATACATATTATACATATACAATATAATATACCCATTTCTCCGAGCTTAGCTTTAGCTGTAGACTCTTAGGTTTATATATATATATGTATGTATTTATATACACATTGTTTAACTATTTTTCTCCAACATTAGTTTTCATTTTCCTTTTAACCAAGAGTTAAGAGAGCATGATAAAAATTTATAGCTTATAAAAATTTCATTTTTTCTGTCATTAATACCATACAATCAAGGTCAAGTGACCAGAGAACACATATATCACCCAGTAGAGGGAATATCCACTGAGGAAATCTCATGGAGACAGCAGCAGAAAAGGGTGCAGAGGTCCTCTTGGCACTGCATTCTAGGACATAACATATGGATTTAGAAGGTTTGGATGTTGACTCTGGGCAAGTGAACCCAACCTTTAGATCTGGAGCTTTTCAGCTTCCTGATTAGGGAAGTACTAGCCTCTCCCCTACTGGGGCCAAGAAACAGGACACAATAGCAATACAAAGTGGCAGAGCTTTGGCTCCAGCCCTGTCCTGCCAGCTCAGCTTCAGTTTGGGAGACTCACCAGCCTGTTCCTAGCATGGCTGGAGGCTGGAGTCCAAGCCTTTGGGTTGTAGCTGTATGATGTGCAAGAATCAGTGCATCAGCATTCATGGTTAGGAAACATTAGCCTCTCTCCTGGCATGATTGAGGACAAGGTTTCAAATGTGAGAATGTCCAGGATTGCTTGCCTGGGTACTGGGCTAAAGCTGGATTCCATGGATCTTTTCAGAAGGCCAATCCTTTTTCTGGAATGTTAGGCTGTAAGAAGTCAATCTCAGCCAAGTTAACCCTTACATTTCAATTTTTAATTCAATATTAGTGATTTAAATGTTTGCCTGAATTTTTCCTCCCTTTGTAATTTACTTAAATTCCTTTGAGGGCTATATATGTTTGGTTAAAATTTAATGGCATTTAAAACCAAATTTAATTCACTAATTTCAGTGTGTGGGCTGGATAAGTGTATGTGTGTGGTCAACCCTAATAATTACGTTGCTTAGATTAAGAGCCTTATTAATTTTTTGACTACGTGATCTTTTATGGAATAAAATAATTGAGTTAAACATTATAACTACTATTTTGCCATGCCAGATCTTTGTATATTTTCCACAGTTTTGCACTTTCAAATGCTTTGTTATTTAGTAGGAAGAAAATAAATGAACATTAGGTCTTCATTTGGGTTTGTATACGTTATTTTAAGCATTCTTGTTAGGAATTAGTTAATTTTTTATTCCAACTTATCTCAACATCATGACTCCTACTTTATTTTGTTTGCCTTTGTCTAACATATTTTTGCCCTGCCATTTTGTTCCAGGCATATCTCTCGTAAATAGCCTGTAGTTCACAACTTTTAAAGTCATTCTGAGAGTATATTGTCATTGGTGTTTTATTTCTATTTATAGTATAATAGTTTAGCCTTAATGCTGTAAATTTATTTTATAATATAAAGTCTTGATTTTATTACTTCCTTTTCCCAACTATAGTTGCAATGTGTGCTGTGTGTTCTTTTTTCTTTTGTTTGGTGTATTTCTGGGTTTCTTCATTATGCTAATAGGGAAGATTTATAATTACTTTTGGTCCTGTTGGCAAGTTTTTTTCTTTCTTTTTTAATAGTGACACTTTATGAATTTTTTCTCTTTTTAGAAATTAAAAAATAACACTAGGTACTTTATTTAAATGTCTCTGTGATGATGCATTAAACTTCTAGACAGCATTTATTTACTCCCAACTATAAAAGGGAGAGTGTGAAGACACTTACAGTTCCTACTACAACCAAAAAATACACTTAATCATCCTAATAATTATTTTTCTTATAATGCAGGCCTGTACTGTTACCTCATATTATGTGATGATAAGCTCCACAGCTGTTTGACCCTGTTTCTATTTCTCAGTGGTCTCAGGGTTCATTGCCACTCCCCAACTCCTTTTCAGCTTTCAGCGATTTAGTTCCATTTTTTGTTTGAATGTATTTTATCTTATCTTCAAGGATTTTCTTTTCAAGAGATTCCATGGTCATTATATTCTTCAAGCCTTTACAAGTGGAATAGATCTGTTGCGGTCATCTATCAACAACAAAGTAACAACTCGGCCATGTAACCCCTGGGTCACACTACCTTTTCCCCTTCTGGGCCCATAGGTACTGCTCTACTGTCTTCTGGCAGTGACTGCTGCCCTGGAAAACTCGGTGGTCTGTGAGGTTGCGCCCCTCAGAGGTGACTTCCTCCTACCATTGTGTCCACAGAAACCTTTGTTTAGTCATTGCTGACATTCACTAACTTTACGAGGATATATTCCGTTCTCTATAGTTTTTCTTGGAATATCTTTCCATCTACAGATGTAGTTCTTTATTTTAGAAATCTTTCCCTCCTTCGTATCACTGAACATTCATTATCTCTTCCCATTTTCAGGAATGCAATTCTGTTTATGAGGATTTGTTTCTCTCTGTATCATCTTTTCTTGAAACACTTTTATCTTATTCTTTTCCATTGTATTTTATATAATATTTTCATGTTTATTCTCTGTATCCCTGATTTTTTTTCAGTTACTCACTGTTTTTTTCTTTCCCTCTTTAATTGTAGATTTATTGCTAAATTCTGTGGTAGTTTTATTGCTAAATTTTAGTTTATTGCTAAGGTCTGCCAGCTTACTTTTCAACTCTTTACATGGGCTTTTCTTATTTTATTTAATCAATATTTTCTCTTTGAAACTTTTTTTAACAGTTGTCATTTCTTTAAAATATTTTGCAAGTATAGAAATAGTCTTTCTTCTAAATTTTATTTTTCTGTTTCCTGGAATAATTCTTCTAACGTGCATTTTTCTTCTGCTCTCTGCTTGTTATGCCTATCCCTAAGTATTGTTTTCAAATAATATCCATGAAGAGCATTCATGTGGATTCTTTCTACTTGCTTCTCATTTTTAAACTAAGACCATTCCTTCTAGGGCTGCTGTTCACTCAAGCCCGGGATGGGGGACTTGGTTGAAAAAGAGATGTCAGTGAGCAGAGAATGTGAAATTTTCTTCTTTTTTCCTTCCTTCCTTCTTTCCTTTCTTTCTTTTGTGGCTTGATGCACCATCTCTGCTACTTCCTGTGACTGGGTATGTGTCTCTGCAAGCACGTTATGCTGCCCACTTAGGGGTGAGCGTTTCACTCAGAGACATCTGTGTGGTTCCTGGTGTTGCAGTATGTACATATAGATCTATGTATGTTAAACACTTGAGTGTTGTTTTCTCCTGTTTCCATTCCCTTATCTCCAGACTATTTCTCATTGTAAAGAGGATAGTTTGCAGGACATTAGGAAAACATGGGATTCCTCTTCAGAACCTTCTCTTCTGCTTTTCTGCAGTAGGAAACTTTACTCATCTCCTCCCCGCCTCACCCACCAAGGACGTGCCCGGTTTTCCCCGGACTGTCCACCTTCTCCAAATGGTAGTTGCTGCAGTCTACTTAAAATCTGGAACTGTATGCCCTGGCTCTCAATGTTTTTCCTCCACTGGGTCAAGGTTCACCATATTTGGATGTATTGTTCAAACGGGCTGTACTTTGGAGGTTTAGCCAGTTCCTTATTTCTCGAAGATGTGAGTTTGTAGTTCTTGTTCTCTTTGTTGATAACTGTGGGTTTCAGAGAAGGGAACAGAAGAAAGAGCATGCTATTTCTTACCAGAAGCATTCCAGTTGTTTTTTTTTTTTTTTTTTTTTTGAGCTAATAAATCATTGTCATTACGCTTGACTACACTCTTAGTCTCTGGTCACATGTCACGTGGGATGGCATCTGCGAACTCTGAGGTGTTCATGAGTTGCTTAGCAACCAGAAGTTCTTTTATTCCTCCCAACAGCCTGCCCCAACCCTATCCCTACATGGCCCAGCCCACCCTGCCTTAAAATAGAATGTGTGGTACCATGAGTCACTTGAAAAACGGTTCTCTCACTAAGAGAAAGCCCTCGGCTTCCAAAGGGCAGCGCTAATCAAGAGGAGATGGAGAGGGGGATGTGTTGAATAGGAGGAGGAAAAGACACTGATATTGACAACAGATATAAAATGAACTATTAATAAATTAAGGAAATGTATATAGGTCAGCAAGACCTTGGAAGAAAGGCAAGACAAGAAGGTGGAAACAGAATATATGTATTCTTTTGTGTCACAAAAGTGAGATGATCATAGCACATACTTGGAGTTTCTGCACAAAAAGCAGAGTCCAGATGAGAGGAAGCTGCATATGCCCGGACACTCTTGGTTGCCTTAATCACACAATTTTCCATACACTAAAAATACTAAGAAGAAAAAAAGTACATGTAAATGAGGTAAATAGTAAATGGGAGGTAGAGAATCACACGGTCTAGCCAACTCACTTTGGGGTAAGGACTGGAGGCGGTTTGTGCCCAGAGATGATGCCAAGAGGGCCAACTTTGACCTGCGTTTAAATGGATCAGGTGGGGTCTGTGCACATAGGGGCTTCTAGGACCACGCAGATGGTGCAGAACGCCTGAGGCAGAGCAGTGGCATGAGTTTGTGGTCCTGGCGCCCTCTCCGTGCTTTCTGAATATATCAGTCTGCTCTGTAGGCACAGTGGGAGTAGGACAGGGACTCACTAGAAATGTTTATGCCCTAGAAGTGGCTATTAATAGAAAGGAATGGAAATAAGAGCACTCGGGTGAGAACATTGTATTTTTAAAATGTGTAATCATTTTATATGCTATTTTATACACAATAAGTAACATGTTTTCCAGATATAAAAGTAGCTTGATTCTCAGGCATCAGATAACTTCTACATGGGATGTGCCAAGGTTAAGAGATAAATCTTTTTTGTTTCCAAATTAATAAACATTTTTGTGAGACTTATATAAAACCTGCAAAATAAAAACCAACTACAGTGCACATGGGAGGTAGAAAAATTTTAATAACTAGTGCTATTCAAAGGGAAATAGTATCTATATATAATTAACAAAAACATATTTAATAGTTACATTAAAAGTACTCTTATCGGGAGGCTGAGGCAGGAGAATGGCGTGAACCCAGGAGGCGGAGCTTGCAGTGAGCCGAGTTTGCACCACTGCACTCCAGCCTGGGAGACAGCGAGACTCCGTCTCAAAAAAAAAAAAAAAGTACTCTTATGTGTGAGACTTTAATATTAGCAATTTTCTAAATAGCAATAATCTGATGATTTATTAAGTGTGAATTATAGGTGAAATTATCAACATCTCTCAAATCAGGCAGGATAAATCAAATTTTAATTAAGCTCACTGTTTCACTTTATAAATTTCTTGTTAAATTATTTTTTAGAGACGGATGTCTCACTACATTGTCTATACTGGTCTCAAACTCCTGGCCTCAAGTGATCCTCCTATCCTAGCTGTTCCGGTAGCTGGGACTGCAGGCGCACGCCACCTCTCCCAAATTTCACACACATTTTTAAGACTGCAACATCTTGGTGATAAACCTAAACTAAAAACAGAAATCTTGCCCATTCTGTTTGCAAACATCCATCTCCAAAGTGAGTGAAATTTCTGTACATCTCTTTCACAAGTCATGGGGACTTCCCGCAGTTGTCTGATTCACAAATTTAACTTCTTTTTAGTTAAAAAAAGTGATGATTGATATTTACAAACAGATTATATGTTTTCTTGGCTTTTAAATAAAATAAGAACACTAAATATAGAGTAGTTAGGTGAAAAAATATAATGGTTCATAAACCATGTCCAGGTTGGCATACCACTATTGCCACCTGGGCAGATGAAGCCGTCAGGGCTGGTAACTGAGGCATGCTGGACTGTATCCTCCAGGTAATGCATCAGCAATACCAGTCAAATCCCACTCACATTTTAAAGAAGTTTATGTTATTTTTGCTCTGAGAAAAAATAATTGTAACAGGTCTTCTGTGCTCTAGATAGAAATGAAAGAAATAGACCTTTGGCAAGCTGCTTTTAAGCTGTACTCAAATAGAGATATTATCTATTAATAAAAGCTAACGTCCTGATCAACAGAACTAGAAGATGATAATAATCATAAATATCATCAAACATAGTTCCTCACATTTGACAGTATAATTTCACCTATATTGTCTCGGGTTAGTATGTTTTAAATTTCTGTGCACAAGTCTCTTTAGCATCCCTTGAAAAAAACTGTTTTCCAATTGCATGTCATTTAATGCTAAGACTCTATGAGATTTCTCTCTAGTCTCTGAAACAGTGAGCTGTATTAGCTTCAAGATCTATACCAACTCATATAAAGGGTCAAAATTAGAGACATGAAAAATATATACAGAAGGGGCCAGGTGCAGTATGTATGTAATCTGCCTGTAATCCCAGCACTTTGGGAGGCCGAGTCGGGTGGATCACGAGGTCAGGAGATTGAGACCATCTTGGCTAACACAGTGAAACCCAGTCTTTACTAAAAAAATACAAAAAAATTAGCTGGACATGGTGGCGGAGGCCTGTAGAGATTGTGCCACTGCACTCCAGCCTGGGCAACAGAGAGAGATTCTGTCTAAAAATATATATATATATATATATAATTTTATGTATTATATATATAATTATACACACACACACACACACACAGAAGTTTTTATACCTTTAACAATTTTGAAAGACTGTTTCCTTCCCTGGGAGTTTGGGCGTGGGATTTCTGCAGGATTATTTTATGCTCATTCCTCTCCACTATCAATTACAATTACATGTTAAAGGATGCATGAAGCATGTTCTTGGGTTCCATCCATTCAAATTTTGCATTTCTGTGATTCTAAGTTGCTTTCTTCATTTGAGGCACATTAGAAAGAAGTGAACTTATGTAGAACATCATTGCTTCAGATTTCTTTGGGGAGAAATATTTACCTTCCTTCGAAAATCTTTTTCCATGTATAAATTCTAGAATCCTAAAATAGTGACAATATTTGTTTACTAAGTATTTTGGAAAAGTAGGACAGGAAAAGATAACCTCCTTAATTTTTTCCAGGAATATTTCCCTCAAAAGCTACAGATGAATAAATGAACATCGTGGCCTTTTTCTTAAGAAAACTTTTTTGTCACCACTTTTAAAGGAATTCAACTTAATTTGTACAGAATAAACCAGTGGGGTGAAATACAGCCATTGTCAAATTTTTAAAGCCAGATGAAATTAATTATATATGTAATAAATTATAAAGTGGAAGTATTTCATAAAGAAAAAAATGAAATTCGGCTCTCTACTAGAGCAAAACTATCCATCAGATAATTGCTAATTACTCCTGAGAAATGAACTGAAATGTATTAATAAAATTGTAAGACTTAAGAAAGGTTTCTTTAAGAGCTGTTTTAATTATCAGCCATTCAGGTGAATTGTCAGATTGCATGCACATGGACATGAGGCAAATATGTACAAGCAAGTTGATCACCTGCCAGGAGAAACAAGTAGTTTTTCATATACTAGAGCAAGGCAAGGCAGGCCCTTCTGTGAGATGACATTGGAGTTCTAGTTCTGCTGGCCTCCTCCTGGCCACATTTTCTGCAGCAAAGCCTTGACACCCTGGGTAGCCTTAGCTTAACTGTTTAAAATGAAGATGCCAGTTACATGTGATCACAAACATCCCCTGCACATCTCCCAGGCTATGATCCACTCTCTAGACTGGATGTGAAGCCACAAAAATACAGAAGAAGCAGGGAACATGCATTTATTCATTTGTTTATTTTTAAAGACAGAGTCTCTCTCTGTCCCCCAGGCTGAGTGCAGTAGTGCGATCATAGCTCACTGCAGCCTCAAACTCCTGGGTTCAAGCGATGCTCTCACTTCAGCCTCTGGAGTGGCTGGGACTACATGCATATACCACCACCCTGGTTTTTTTTTTTTTTTAATTTTTTAATTTTGTTGAGACAAGGTCTCGCTATGTTGCCCAGGGTGGTCTTAAACTCCTGGCCTCAGGTGATCCTCAAGAACATGCATTTACTGAGTGCCTACAGTGTGCTGGGCACTGAACCAAGCACTTCACACGTGGCAATTCATTTAATCCTCTTAAGAATCCAGTGACTCAGGTATTCATTCTCACTCTTCTGCTACTGAGGCACAAACATGTCCCAGCGATCACTCAATTCAGAAGTGATAAAATCAAAATCCAAAAGCCTGCCTGTTCTTTATCTGGAGAATGAAGTCAGAAAAAATGGCAAACAGACACATGCAATGAAGTTTAGATGTCCCAGGATCAAATAAAAAGTAAATATTTCTACAAATGAGAGATCTGAAGGAGAAAATTTCAGAACAAGGCACCAATATTTCATTGACGTATTGATCACACAGCTGCAAGCCTAGAAAATTCCCCCCAGGTCCACCCACCCCACCCCAACGCGCGCACACACACACACACACACTTCTCCATTCTTGAACATATGAGACACTGTTACCATTGTTCATTCAGAGTAACACACTTTGATCTCACTGGGGCTGGAGGCATCTTTCATTTTGGTGGTGGATGTAATGAAATGTCCCCAGTTCCATTTTCACAGAAAGGCTGAGATGCTTGCTCAGTCACCTATCAACTGACTTTGTTTTCTTTCCATTTCAGTGTATTCTAGGAACAAAAATTGTTTAATTTACAGGTAATATCTCATTATCTGCCTGAGACATACTAGGAGTGTTGGTTCTAAACCACACTTCAAAGTCACATAACAAATCTTCCAACTTTTGTTTGTGTTTAAAAGGGTGAAATTGGCCTTCTAGTAGGGAAAGGCAAAATCAGACTCCCAGATTTTCCTCAGAAATTATTTTTTCTTGCTTTCATCTTCTTCCCATGTTAGTTTCAGGCCCAATTTTCATGACTTACACAATATTCTATCAATCAGCCTGTGTGCATTTGCTCTTAAAAAAGAGAGCCATGCTGGCCTCGCAAGCTCATGATTCAGGTTACTTTAAGAATTGTTAAATACATGATATATACAAAACTATTCCTAACATATTCATAGGCTATGGAACATAATAATACCACAAACACCCATGAACCCACTCTCGCAATGTATAAAATCTAAAACAGTTCATAAGCCTTATATCTACTCATATTCTCTAGCTCATTCCCTTCCCTGCCCACAACATTATCTCCACTTCAGTGTGGATCATGCCCTTCGTTTTTTATTTAATATATCTTTATTAGACACTTTTGTATACTTAAGCAATGTTATTTAGTGCTGTTCAACTTTTAGCTTCATAGAAACGATGTCACACCATATATGAACTATTGCAATCTACTTTTCCTCTTTTTCCAAAAATGACCTAAGTTTTTGTTTGAAGGTGTGGGTTCAAACAAATGAAACGCTTGAAATGAAACAAATGAAAACATTTTCATTTCTGTAGATTATTCCATTTTGTAGATTTTTAACATTTATCCTTTTCCCTAGCTATGGTCATTTGAGTTGTTCCCAGGTTTTTCCTACTAGGAACAATGCTCCTGGGTTCATTCTTTTTGTGTTTCCCGGGACACATAAGTGCAAGACTTTCTCTTTGGTAGAAGCCCAGGAGTGGAATGGCTGAGCTGTAGCGTATGAGTGCTCATCTTTCCAAGATAATGCCAAATTGTTTTCCAAAGCGGTATAGCAATTTGCACTCCCACTAATAGTACAAAAGACTTCCTGTTGATACGCATCATTAACAACTCATTTACCAGAAATCTTAATTTTAAGCAAGCCAGTTGGTTTTAATTTTTATTTTTCTAACTCCTAATAAGGAAGCATATTTTCATGTTTTTGACCACTCATATTTCCTTTTCTATAAAACGCCTATGTCTTCTACCTTTTTTTCTAGAGAGTAGTGCTCTTTTAGATTACGATTTTATACATTCTTTATGTATTCTGAATAGTTACTCTTTATTGCTTGTATGTTGAAAATATCTTCCAGTGCATGTGGCTTATTTTTTTTTAGTCTTATGATTTCTTTTGATGAACAAAAATTCTTAATCATGTAATCACATGTACCCATCTGTTTCCTTCATGGTTAAAAAACTTCTGTCTGATTTAAGAAATCTTTCCTGACCTGATGTTATAAAAATTTTCCTCCAATTTCTAAGAATTCTGAAACTTTTATTTTTACATTAGAGTCATTAAAACATCAGAATGTATGTGCATAATGTGAGGTGACAAATCAATTTCATTTTTTCCAGATGAATAAGCAATGCCACCTGCCTCGGTCATATGGCAAGTTTCCTCATATACCTGGGCACATTACTGAGCCCTTTGAGCTGCTGCATTTTCACCCTGCAGATCCCAGTGCTGAGACATGTTGTGCTCATTGTGCTAACTGTAAAATAATTATTGATAACTGATAGGGAAACTCCCCTAACTTCTCAGCAAATGTATCTTAGTTCTTCTTGGACCACTGTTCTTCCCTGTAAATTCTAGAGTCAACTCTGCTGAGATTGGGACAGGGATTGCTTGAATCTGTAGAAAAATGTAGAGGAGATGTGATATCTTAATGATATTGGGTCTCCATAGTGATAAGCATGGTATGTTTCTCTATTTATGTAATTGTTAACATCGTCTGATAAATTTGTATACTTTTCACCATACAGGTTTTACACTTTTTTAGTTAAATTTGTTCAGTTAAACCTTATATTTTCTGTGGCTACCATAAATGCTATTTTTTACTTTATCACACACATTTCTAATTGATTTTTACTGGCATACACGAATACAATTAATTTGTGTAATTTCATTTCATATCTAGGCAGAGAGGTAGACAATCTTATTATTTCTATTAATTTATTTGTAGCTTATTCTGAAGTCTTAGGCAGGTAGATAGATCATCTGTAAGTTATATTTATTCATTCTTTTCAATACACATACATTTTATTTTATTTATTTATTTTTGCCTTACTGCACCAGCTAAAGTCTCCAGTGCATTGTTAAAAGGTCTCCAGTACATCGTTGAATGTACTGGAGACGTTTAACCATGTAAAAGTAGTGAGCCTGATTTTCTGCTTTCTATTCTCAATAGGTTTACTCTTAAGTTTTTAGCAGCTACCCTTTACTGGCTAAAAAACAAATCCCTTCTATTCATACTTTGTTTACAATTTTGTTAATTTTATCAAAAAAATTTTAGCAACTATTGAGAACATCATATGTTTTGCTTTGTTTTGTTTTTTTGAGATAGAATCTCGCTCTGTTGCCCCACACTGCACTCAGATGGGAGTGCAGTGGTGCTATTTCAGCTCACTGCAACCTCCGCCTCCCAGGTTCAAGCGATTCTCCTGCCTCAGCCTCCTGAGTGGCTGAGATTACAGGAGCCCACCACCACGCCTGGCTAATTTTTGTATTTTCGGTAGAGATGAAGTTTCACCATGTCCGCCAGGCTGGTCTCGAACCCCTGACCTGAAGTGATCCACCCACCTCAGCCTCCCAAAGTGCTGGTATTACAGGCGCGAGCCACCAGGCCCGATTGGAGAATACCACATGAATGAAATAATGAGATGATCATTTTCCCTTCAATTTGTTTATGAAAAGAATGATATATTAATTATCTAATGCTAGATAGACTTTAAAATTCTAGGAAAACAATCTGAATTTGATCACTGTGTATTATATTAGCAAACTGAATTCAGTTGCTAATAATTTAAGATTTTAATCAATATTCATGAGATTGACCTATAATTTGTCTTTCTCATACAATTCTTCTCAAGGTTAAACTAGCTTCAAAGAGTAGAGAAATATTCCTTCTTTATCTGTAGTCTGGAAAGATTGCTATATATTTTGAAAGTTTGGTAGAATCTGCTTGTAAAATCTCAGGCCTGGTGCTTCCCGCCTGAGAATATTAAACCACTGATTCAAATTCTTTAATGGTTATAGGACTGTAATGTTCAAATTTTCTATCCTTTTCTGGGCAGAGTTTGGTGAGTTATATTTTTCTAGGAAGTTGACTATTTTATTTAAGTCAGTGGTTCTCACCCAGGGGTGATTTTTATTTCCCAGGGACATTTAGCCACATTTGTAGACAATTGCGGGTGAGGTTTGGGTGCTATTGGCAACCAGTGAATAGAGGCCAAGGATGCTGCTAAACACTCTACAAAGCACAGGGCAGTCCTCTGCCCCATCCACCTTCACACACACACACACACACGCGCGCGCACACACACACACACACTCTCTCTCTCTCTCCAAGAACTATTCAACCTAAACAGCAATATGGCTGAGATTGAGAAAACTGGCTTAAGGTTTTAAATTTGTTGGCTGAGTTATATAGTAATAGCATTCTTTAAAATTTTGGCTAGACATTTTTATGTTCCCTTTTCCATTCCTAATGTTAATTTATATCTTCTTGCTTCTTATTTTCCAATTAATGTCACTAGTGCTTTTCTGTTTTATTTATGTTATCAAAGTACCACTTACAGCCTTGATGGTTCTCATTCCTAAATGTTTGTTTGCTCCTCCTACTTTCCTTGTAATTACTAGGTTATCTGATTTTTCTTTCTTCTTTCCCTTCCTGTCTTCTTTTTTTTTTTTTATTATTATACTTTAGGTTTTAGGGTACATGTGCACAATGTGCAGGTTTGTTACATATGTATCCATGTGCCATGTTGATTTCCTGCACCCATTAACTCGTCATTTAGCATTAGGTGTATCTCCTAATGCTGTCCCTTCCCCCCGCTCCTGTCTTCTAATATGAAATTTAAACCCATACATTTTTCTGTAAGAATATATTTGCTGCATTCCATGCCTTTATGAACCCTTTAGGATTCAGATCTAGGTATTTTTAACCTCAATTGCAACTTCTTTCAATTACAGTCGTGTAGATTTGTAATTTTTAACTCAAAATGTATACAGATTTTCTATTTCTCTTTTGATTCTTAGTGAATAATTTAATTCATCGTCATGGCATATGGAACTGATTTTTCTGAAATTTGTTGTGACTTGCTTCATAAGTTCTTATATTGTTATTTTTATAAATGTTTCATGTGTTCTTGAGAAGACTGTACATTGTTAAGTTCATGGCTTTACATATGTGCAATAAATTTTTTGTGTTGTATTGTTCAAATAGTCCATACTCCTAGCAATGTTTTGAATATTTGACATCTCAGCAGCCATGACTGAGCATTGTGATCTGTGATCACCTGAACAGCTGTCTCAGAACTGAAACATATTTCTCTTCAGAGAAAACAATGCAGTGAGGTGGGTAGGAAACTCAGAATCCCCAAACTTCAATTTAGTTTCCATAGCATTGAAGATGCCAGATCTTGGGGAAAATGATGATGACCATAATCATTATCATCAAATTATGCTTACCCAAAATCCAAAGACTTAGGTGGAGGGGAATTGATGTTGATCAGAGGAATATGGGGACAAAGACAGAGCTGGCCTTTGCAGCCCAGGTTGTCTTTTTTCTAATTAGTGTTATTCATGAATGATTGAGGAGCAGAAAGGAACGTTTCCTTTCTTCTCTGGGGTGCACAAATACTGATATGAATAGCTGCTACACATACATACATACATGTACATACGCACATGTATCAGTTATGTCACTCTCCTCTAATTAGGAAAATTTACTTTTTCATCCTCAAATAGAGGTAAAAGATGACTTACATAGGCATGTAACTATCTCTGGAGGAGTATAAAGGGACATTATGGCCTTTAGGGTGACAAAACTTTTACAGGCATTTTGTAAAACAAACAAACAAACAAACAAAAGTCTGTCCTAGTCTTTTTGTCTATCATTAAGTAAAACTTTGTTTGAGTGAAGATAAATTTCAGAATTCATAGGTTAGTTGGTTAACTTTGGTTTACACAATTTTCTCCTTTTGGAGTTTTTGGATATGTTTTCTTTTTTATCCTCATTGGTTCACTGAGAGGGAGTTAGAGACAGTTAATATTTATGAACCGTGTGTGTTAGATGTGCACTTTAGAGCATGGGTACATTAAATTCTAACCATGTAAAATGGTAAACCTGGGTCCAGAAACCCCAGTTCCCTAACTCTGACCCAGATCCCATCTATTAACTAATCCAGTTGGCCCACTTTAACACTCTCTTCAGGTTTCAGCAATTTCATAGACTATATTTGAATGACTCCATAATTTTCAGTAGATATCTTGAAGACAACCAGCAGTTTCATCTGAAAACATTTCTAATTCTTATCTCAAACTGCCAACAGGATTCAGCTATTCAAGAAATGTCCAGGCCGGGCGCGGTGGCTCATGCTTGTAATCCCAGCACTTTGGGAGGCCGAGGCGGGCGGATCACGAGGTCAGGAGATCGAGACCACGGTGAAACCCCGTCTCTACTAAAAATACAAACAAATTAGCTGGGTGTAGTGGCGGGCACCTGTAGTCCCAGCTACTCGGAGAGGCTGAGGCAGGAGAATGGCGTGAACCCGGGAGGCAGAGCTTGCAGTGAGCCGAGATTGTGCCACTGCACTCCAGCCTGGGTGACAGAGCGAGACTCCATCTCAAAAAAAAAAAAAAAAAGAAAGAAGTGTCCATAAATGATTGTAATTTTTGAACTCCGTTGTACTACTTGGAGTCTTAAGCACTAGCCATAACTCAGACATTAATTAATTTTGAGTTATGAATTTTAAGAAAGACAAATTACTATTATAATTGTCTTCTAACACTTAAAACATTTTCCTTATTTATAGCTTTTTTAAAAAAAAAAGATCTATTGCAGAAGAGTGACTGGGAATTAAATTATGGCAACTGGGAAACTTGGTCATTGCATTTAAAATGCGTTGAAGATAAACCTGCATAGTCTTACAAAGACCGTAGAAGACAAATGGGAGCCTTCCAATGAGCTCCTGTTGTTCATCTTTCTACCCAGCCATAAGTTTCCTGAAGCACCTAGGAGTCACCCCTAATGCAGCTGTGAAATGCCTGTGTATGGAGCAGGAAGGTAAGTGGGAATGTGGTAATTAATTTGAAATATGGATAAACACTCTTAGGTAAATTTCAGTCAAAATAAACCCCATATACTTTTGTTAGAACATGAATCCAATGTAGTGTCTAAACAGATCAAATGACTGTCAGATGTATGTTTCATTTTGTATTGGAAATACATAAACGAATATATTAGTTTGCATGTAGGAGCTCTAAACTAGTTGTCAAAAAGTGCTGATGAAACAGGACTAACTGGGGTGGAGACCAACACTTTGTTTTACATGTGTCTTCAGTTTTTGTGTGTGTGTGTGTGTGTGTGTGTGTGTGTGTGTGTGTGTGTGTGTTTGGCTGCCAATCTGTATAGAAGCTGTGCATTAGTCTGTTCTCACACTAATAAAGACATACCTGGCCAGATGCCGTGGCTCATGCTTGTAATCCCAGCACTTTGGGAGGCCAAGGCAGGCGGATTACCTGAGGTCAGGAGTTCGAGACCAGCCTGGCCAACACGGTGAAACCCTGTCCCTACTAAAAATACAAAAATTAGCAGGGCGTGGTGGCACACACCTGTAACCCAGCTACTCGGGAGGCTGAGGCAGGAGAATTGCTTGAGCCTGGGAGGTGGAGGTTGCAGTGAGCTGACATCGTGCCACTGTACTCCAGCCTGGCCAGAGAGCAAGACTCTGTCTCAAAAAAAAAAAAAAAAGACATACCTGAGACTGCGTAATTTATAAAGTAAAAGAGGTTTAATAAACTCACAGTTCCACATAGCTGGGAAGGCCTCACAAGCATGGCGGAAGGCAAAGGAGGAGAAAGGCACTGTCTTACATGGCGGCAGTCAAGAGAGAGCATGTGAAGGGAACTCCCTTTTATACAACCACCAGATCTCGTGAAACTTATTCAGTATCACGAGAACAGCACAGGAAAGACGTGCCCCCATGATTCAATTACTTCCCACTGGGTCCCTCTCATGACATGTGGGAATTATGGGAGCTACAATTTGAGGTGTGGGTAGGGACACAGCCAAACCATATCAAACAGAAATCCCATTTGGGTTCTTCAGACTACAAAATGATAACCCTGTAAAAATTTGTAAAGTTGTAAAAATGTGTAAAAATATGTTGATGTGTCTTTCATCTTGGTATCCTGTAGAGGAGTTTTATGTTTACTTCTTTCTCTAGCATTCTTTCTCCCTTCTTCTAGGAACGAAATTTCTCATTCTTTTAAAAGCCAGTCTGTCTCCACTCTTCATCCATGTAATCCTGTTAGAACCACACCACCACCACCCAGGGCCACAAGTGAGGGCGTGCAGATCTGGGTTAGGTCTATAGTAATTGAATCAGATAACATAGAGTGATTGTCTCTCTAGTAATTGAATCAAGGTGATTATGTGAACCATGCTGGGCATACCACAGTAGCCATGATCTTCACTGGAGCCATTGAGAAGGAGATGCACACACTTCTCTAAGGTTTAAGACACAGCAAACACTAATGCTGTAGCTATTGGTGACCCTTTCTCTTATTACGTAGGAAGTCCTGGCCTCACTATGCACCTGATAGGGTGGCAAGTAGGCCCCAAAGATAGAAAAGTTCGTCTTGGCAACACATCATTTGAGCTTCCAGTTCAAACCATGCATGAGCCATTAGATTCACACTTTGTTTTCAGCCATGAATCACGAAATTCTTTTTTTAATGAAATTTCATTTGGGTTGTATTTCTGTTACTTGCTACAGGACATTTTCAGAAATACCAGAGTTAGTACTAGGGCTAGCATATTTCAAGGGAGAGACTCAAATACTTAGAATTGGGTGAGTCGAGATAGGATCAGTTAGTGATGGTCCCCTCATTCTCAGATGAAAAGTAAGCACTGAACATATCTTGTAGCATTTCTGAATATATTTTATCTAAGTTTGGAAGAGTAGGTTCCAGTTTTGATTAGTTTTGTGGAGCCAGCTTTCTGACATGTTTTTGACTGTAAGAAACTATTCTGATCCTTATTCTCTTCTTTTCTTATAATAATTTTATATAGGATTTCACTTTGAAAGTTATCTGTTGTTCATTTTTATGTGAAACTAGTTTTTCTGAACTTTCAGCATGTGCCAACATGTGCACATGTGTATGTCTAGGAGTGGAAACAAAGCCTCTTCTTAGTTGACAAAATCTGAAGCTACTAAATTATTTGACATTAATTCCTTTTTGCATTCTCTTATCACATAAAGAGTGTACTTTTTGAAAAAAACAGCATGTCTAGTCTTTTCCCTTTTTAGACCCAGATCTTTTGCCAGATAAGGGATGCTCCAACAGCCATAGTGATCCCCAATCCTCATGTTACAAACAAGAGGCGATTTGCTTCAGTGCACAGTATAGCCACCTGCTTCAGAAGGCTCAGCTGTCTACAGGCTCTGCCTCTCAGACTTCTTTTTCATGGCTTAATTGCCACTGCACTCAGCAGTCATTCTCCATATCTTGTGCTTACTTTTATGGAGAAGAGGAGGGGCGATATCTATATTTTACTGTCTCCAATAGGATGGCTGCCCCTGTTTTGGGGAAGAAAATATTTCTGAAATTGTCTCTAGCCTTGGCTCTATAATTATGCATAATTTAACATTTATTAAATTCATAATAAAGCCTCCTCTAATTATTATCTGGAAACTCAGATCAGGAAATAAATCTTTTTCCTCTAAGACTGAAGAATGTAATTTGGTAAATACAGTGTTTCATAATTTTATTTAGAGACCATTTACAGCAATACATCAAATTAAGTTTTCCTGAATCGATTTATAAACACCTGACCAATATTTATAAAGTTAATTTATTATTATGTTGGAAATTGTATATAAAATTTTCCTAAAAGTAATGATTAAATGTTGAAAATTTACTACATATAAATATATAATGTACACAGATTGTTTTAAAACACAAACTTTACATTTAAAATCAAGTACTATTTTTACTCCACTTAATGATTGCATCATTTCAATTTTTTTTTTTTTTTTGAGACGGAGTCTCGCTCTGTCACCCAGGCTGGAGTGCAGTGGCGCGATCTCGGCTCACTGCAAGCTCTGCCTCCTGGGTTCATGCCATTCTCCTGCCTCAGCCTCTCCGAGTAGCTGGGACTACAGGCGCCCGCCACCATACCCGGCTAATTTTTTGTATTTTTAGTAGAGATGGGGTTTCACCGCGGTCTCGATCTCCTGACCTCGTGATCCGCCTGCCTCGGCCTCCCAAAGTGCTGGGAATACAAGCGTGAGCCACCGCACCTGGCCCATTTCAATATTTTATTTTAAAGTGTCTATAATTGATTTGCATTAAATAAGGTTCACTATTTATGCACAGGTGTGTTCTTTTTTAGAATCCTTATAACTACCTGGCATGAAAATCAATTTAACATGCCTAGATTACTGGGAATTTTTCTTAAGTAAATAAATATATTTTATATATAAGATTTATATATTATTATAGATGTATAAGCTGTATTTGTTGCAAAAATGAGTGAACAGAATATTCATCTATGATTCTTACTGTACTTTGGGCTATCATATCATTGAGAGGTAATGTCTTGTATTTTATGCAACAAAATTTTAATTGGATAGTAGACTCACGCTTTCCTAGTTAAGAGAATGTTTTATTTTAATCAAAAACAATGAGAAAATATTTTTGTTTCAATGTGTAGCCCAAAAAAGTCTTTTGGCAGTGTATACTGATTTTCATTCCTGCATTCATTAATAGAGAATGGAATAATAGATTATGCTATAATATATATAATATACTACACACACACACACACACACATACATATCCTGCCTGCCTAGCACAGTAGCTAGCATATGGTCTTTACTCCACCATTCCCTCCTACATTCCACCCTTGCTTCTTCTAATCTGACATTCAAGTAAGGAAAGGAACCAGCCATACAAAGTCTAGGGAGGATATCCTAGGTAAAGGAAAGAAACACAAAGGCCTCAAAGGTGGAAAGCGCTTTTGTTTGAGAAGCTCATTGGAGGCAGTGTGAGCAAGAGGTGAAGAGTATGAGAGAAAATGGACAGATAGGTAAGAACCAGATCATGCAGGGCATCATACATCTGGACATTTTTCTCCAAGAGCAACGGAAATGCCCCAAAAGGTTTTAAACAGAGGAGTGACATTATCTGATTTATTTTTTAGAATGTGGTCACTATGTAGAGATGGCTTTGGGGAAGGAAGAAGGGAAGCAGCAGGGGCCAGGAGTAGCAGCTGGAGCTGGGTTACGGGTGGCTGTGCAGCTCAGAAAAGTAGAACGAGTGAGACACTTGTCACTTAGATGTGACTGAGGTATAGCAAGAAGGAGGGAAAGAGAAGGATCAAAGACACCCCATGTTTTCTGGCTGGATAAACTTGACAGGTTTATGAAGGCAGCCAACATGAGAAAAACAGATAAGGTGATTGAAAACTTGAAAGTTATATTCAGTCTAACAGATCTGTAAGCCATTTAAGCATTAATGTCAATATCAAATAGTCAATTGGCTATGCGTGTCTAAAACAAGCATATTGACAAAAGTATTAATACAGTTTAGAAAACCCATTTTAGTCCTGATCTTATACATACATATAATATGATTTAATTACTTATATTGTGATTAAGTGGTATTTTCGCATTCATTTGAAGATATTTGAGTCCCCTGATAACTTCTCACAAGTATTTATAAAGTAGAAAGTCATAAAATCTAATCTAAGATTTCAAAATAATTTTGTGAGGCAATATCCTTTATTTAATCTTGATCAGATGAAGGAATCGCAAAAGTAATTTGAGATATCAGGAGCTTTTTATATGCAGATGAAGAAGAAAATACTGGATTTCACTGGGGTTCACCAGCTGGAATGGGTGAAGATGTTAATTGTACTCTTTGCCTGTCGTTTTATCTGTTATCTATCATTCCTGGTGTCTTGAAATAACTCAGGGAAGAAATGAGATAACTTTTTTTGGCACAGTTATAAATAATAGCTGTTTTGCAAGAATGTTCATTTTTGACAGCTGCTCGTTTTTTTCTAGAAGATCCTTTGACTTCAAAAAGCTACAAAGTATTCACTCTTGTTTTAGGGAGAATTAAATGTGACAACTGGCATATTAAAAGTTTCTCATGACTGGACCTTAAATTTGAGCAAATAAATAAATAATTCATTCTGAAACATCAAGTGGAAGTCAGGAACTAAAGAAAGATGAATTCGTTGCAATCATTTTGTTCAGTGTTGACTTTAAGATTGTCAGTGTACTTTGATTTCTCGACAGTTTAATTTTATACTACAAATTATTAGAAAGTACAATGATGAAAAATTGGACTCTGCTGTGCTTCCAGAAAACCCATAAAAATTATCAAGCTCATTCAAATAAGCTGGAAGGTAACACTACAGAAAAGGGGAAACTGATTAATTTTCTCTCGAAAAGTAGTGCTTTGAAAGTAACTAACTTTGCAAATATTTAATAAAATTGTACATATTTAGTAAAAGAAAAGCATGTATTACATAGAGATAAAGCTGTTGCACAAAAACAATTACACAAAACTAATAGTAGAATACCAATCAGTATATACATATAATTATATACAATATGTACACATATGTGTATATTTATATATAACACATGTCACCAATCGTTCATTCATTTATTCAAGAAACCTATTAAGAGTTTATTCTGTGCCAGGCATGCAAGTAGACAATGTGTACAGTGGTTTTAAAACAAACAAAGGCAGGCGAGAAGGAGAGAAGGAGAGAAGGAGAGAAGGAAAGAAGGGAGGAAAGGAGGAAGGGAGGAAGGGAGGAAGGGAGGAAGGCAGGAAGACAGGCAGGAAGGCAGGCAGGCACACCACAATCTCTGCCCTTAAAGTTATGAAAATCTAGTGGATAAAAGCAGACATACACTAATAATCATACAATGTGGGAAACAGGAAATTAAGACGTAGAATAGGACCAGAGAGTGGCAAAGGCTGCTGTTTTCACTTTGAAGACTGATCTGAAAACAGCTCTAGGATGGAAACCTAGAGTGTCTGATCCCAGTGCAGAAATCACACTGCAGATGCTGCAAATCAGCACGTCCTGCCCCATTAGCTGCCCACACAAACCCTCTGGGCCCCTCTTCCTCATTCATCTACACGGGCTTTTCAGCGTTTGGTGCAAATACTGATTTCTACAATCTCTTTGCACTTCATTTCTCTTCTTTTCTCTTTCATTACATAGAAGATTGAATTTAGTAGTCTCTGTTCAACAGTCCCAAGATTTAAGTTCAGCTTCATTGCAAATTAGAAATTATGGCATGCAGCGTGTCTACTCTTGTATCTTCCTAAATTTGACTGTATTTTAACAAATTGCAGAGAACTGGTTGACCTTACAGGCTAACCTCCCTTCTTTTGTCAAAGATCATCTTTATTACATAAAAGCTACACTCCCATGTGTACATGGAAACAAACTTTAATTAGAATATCACACACACACATACACACACACGCACACCCCATCCTGATCTTCACTCACTAAATATATACACAATAGATATGGAAGAAAAACAAATTCTACATAATGAAAAACTTCAACTGATGTAAAGGTTTAGAGCCCACTTTGGAATGATGTCAACAGAGACAATACAATATGCTTGTGAACTCGGTATTTTCCCCCTCTTGTGCATAGATGGGCCAAGATCTGTGCTTTTAAGGCCATCAAAATTCAGGTACAAAGTGAATTCAAAGATAGAGACAATGAGCAGGGCGTTTTTAGGAATTACTAGAATTTTGTTCAACATTTGGAGACGAGTTTCTTTTACTAGTTCCTTTAAAAAAACAAAAAACAAAAAACAAAACAAAACAAAACAAAACAAAACACCCTGGGCCGGGGGCGGTGGCTCACGCCTGTAATCCCAGCACTTTGGGAGGCCGAAGAGGGTGGATCATGAGGTCAGGAGATCGAGACTGTCCTGGCTAACACAGTGAAACCCCGCCTCTACTAAAAATACAAAAATTTAGCTGGACATGGTGGCAGGTGCCTGTAGTCCCAGCTACTCTGGAGGCTGAGGCAGGAGAATGGCGTGAACCTGGGAGGTGGAGGTTGCAGTGAGCAGAGATCGTGCCACTGCACTCCAGCCTGGGCGACAGAGCAAGACTCCATGTCAAGAAAGAAAAAAAATTGAAGTATAATTATGTAAAATAAGCTACATCCATAAAATATTCAACTCAATTAGTTTTGAAAGATGCATCACATCACTGCCAAAATCCAAATACAGAATGTCTCCATTACCTCTAAAGTTTTTTTCATGTCCCTTCACAATCCATCCCTCTCTCAGTTCCTGGTACCAGGCAACAACTTATCTGTTTATGTCACTGTAAATTAGTTTTCATTTTCTAGAATTTAATATATATGGAATCATATAGTGCATACTATTTTGTATTTGCTTCTTTCACTCAGCATAATGATTCTGATATTTCTCCTGATCATTCTACTGATCATTGCTGTATCAGTAATTTATTCCTTTTTATTTCTGAGTCATATCTATTGTAGGGATATACCAACTTTGCTTATCCATTTACTGGTCGACAAAGGCATCAAGAACATACACTGGAGAAAGGACAGACTCTTTAATAAATGGTGTGGGGAAAACTGGATATCTATATGCAGAAAAATTAAACTAGGTCCTTATCATTCACCATATATGAAAACCAACTCAAAATGGATTAAGACTTAAATGTAAGACCTGAAACTATGAAACTACAGGAATAAAATATTGGGGAAAATACAGGACATTAGTCTGGGCAAAGTTTTTTTAGATAAAAACCTCCAAAGCACTGGCAACACAAGCAAAAATAGACAATTGGGATTGCATTGAGCTAAAAAGTTCCTGCACACCAAAACAATCAATAGAGTGAACCTGGCAAATGGGAGATAACGTGTGATGGACATTTGAGTTGCTTCTAGTTTTAGGCTATTGTAAATAATGCTGCTGTAAATATTTGTATGCAAGTCATTACATGTTGTTAAATTTTATTTCTCTTGACTAATACACAGGAATGAAAGGACTGGGTCATATCTGAGGTGTATGCTTAGCTTCTTAAGAAACTGCCAAATTGTTTTCAAGGTGGTTTAGCATCTTTCATTCCCACCAATGGCTAAGAGTTGCAGTTGTACCACATCATCAGTAACATTGGGTATTGTCAGTCTTTTAAATTTTATTCATTCTAATGGATGTGTAGTGGTTATTTCATGTACATTTTATTGATAAGATGCTCAATACATTTTCATAAGCTTACTTAACATTCATTTCTCTTCTTGTGTAAAAGTCTGTTCAAATATTTTACAATCCTTCAAGGGTTTTTGACCTTCTTATTGAGGTTTACCAAATCATTATATGTTCTGCATACAAGGCCTTTTTTAGATACATATATTGTAAGTATTTTCTCCCACTCTGTGGCTTTCATTTTCCTTTTCTTAAAAAGTGTCTTTGATTTTGATAAAGTCTAGTTTGTCAATTTTTCCTTAATGGTTAATGCTTTTTGGGTCCTAAGTAATATTTGCCTATAGAAAAATAACAAATATTTTACTTTTTCCTAGAAGTTTTATAGCGTTTACATTTGGGTTTATGTGACATTTTGAGTTAATTTTGGAGTTTGATGTAATGTAAGGCTTGATGCTAACTTTTCTTCCATATGGATATCCAATTGTTTCAATATCACCTCTTTTTCCCACTGAATTCATTGGCAAAAATCATTTGATCATATACATGTAGGTTTATTTCTGGACTCTATCATTCAATTGATCTATGTTAATCCTTCGATCATTTCTTCATTGTCTTGATTACAGCAGATCCTCCAGCCCCAGTCCAGCCTTCATATGACTGAAGTCCCTACCAACATCTTGATTGTAATCTCATGAGAGATCCTAAGCCACCACTGCCTCACTAAACCACTCTCAATATTTTTGCCTGTGGAGTGAGGGTGATTATGGTAGAAAAGACTTCTTAGAAGCCACTGGAACTGCCTCTGTCTACCTAAATAATAAACAAAAAGTGATACCACATTTCAAAAGATTGCAGAGATTAGCGCCAGCACTGAGGACTTGAAATATGTAGGGCTGGTGATTCTCAGCACATTCCCATTTAACTCATTCACTTGGCCTGGGCAGAAGACAAATAAATCCCAGTGAATTATAGTTATCACCAAAAACTTAACTTGTGACTCAAATTTCAGCTGTTTTTTCAGATGTGGTTTTACTATTGAAGCAAATCAGCACAACCTCTGGGTCCTAGTATGAAGCTATTGATCTGATAAATATAGGGTGCCTTTTAATATGCCCAGGTCCTGTGATTTAAGTCCATGAAAAGACTACAACAATTGAATACAGGAAAGACTTCTTCAGTAAGAAGTTATAAGTTATCCTACATGTAAGAACCCAGGGCTTGCTGGAGGCAAAGGAGATACAGAATGGGACGTGGAAGGAGGAAGTTTTTAGTCCTAGCTATGACCACACAACCATTTATAGAAATGAGAACTAAATAGTTATGAACATTTTCTTATTTTAATATTAATATGTTTGCAGTCATTAACAATTTTTTCGTCCTCTCTCCCATTCCTCTACTAGCTATCATAAGGTATGTTAACAGCAGTTAAGCTTTATATCTCAGTATTACTGGATATCAAAGAAAAAGCGTGACATAGAAAAACAAGCATCATCCTTTTTTGGAAGGAAAAACTAGTATGTTTTCTATTGTACATGAGACAGTTGTAATAAGTTTGTGGTGGCTTTGTCATGTGTCACCTTGACTAGACTAAGCTATGGTTTCCAGAATTCCCATCCCAGTATCTTTCTCATTATGGTAGAAGAAAAGACATTTTATGCAATATTTGGAAGGTGGGAGAGAAGCAGGACCCATATGTGTACCAGGGACCCCTGTTGCCCACATGTTTTTGCTGCCTTGCTGGCGCATCTCTTTGGAATGGGCAGCAGCTGGGCCTGCAGTTGTCCCACCTCACCCTGGTTTCTCCCTCATCCTCTTCAAGTTTTGGTCAAGGTGTATGTTTTAGTTCTCTGAGAGAGCCTCATTTTCTAATGAAGGATATCTACAAAGTTGAAGTTAGAGTTATCGAGAGACTGACCCAGAGTCCAGTCCATCCTTGTGGATTCCAATGCATGTACGTGGTTCCAGCTCCATCCTCTCTCTCTCTCTCTCTTTATATTTATCTGTCCTTCCCAATTGCCTTCCCTGCAAAAGTCAAGGACCAGATCAGGCATGAAGGTGGCAGCCTCACCAGTACTGCTTAACTAGCTCTCACAGCTGTGTGAGGTCAAGTCCCTGGAATAAATCCCTTTATAAACGTATTACACATCACCTGGCTTTGTATCTTATATTATTAAGTATTATATAATCAATAGTGTATATATTAACACATGTTATATATACCTTAGTAGTTCTTCTCTGACTGAACTCTGATATACTACTTGATATAAAAGATTACATTTCTATAAAATACAACATCGAGTAAGAGTTTGGGCTTAAAAGTGTTTTTGCTTATGTCTATGTACAAACAAGATAAGATAACTAGTTTTCCATTTGTTATAGCAAGAATTAGTTTTAAGGCATAACTTCCATTTCAAATTTTCAAAAGCGCAGTTTGTATTTCTATGTGTGAAGTCGATCTTTAAGCATTTTCTGTGTAGGGAGATGCTGACTCAATGCCACCATCAATCCAGCCCATCGACTTTGATATTTGATTGTTTGCACTTGTCATTTGTCGATCCATTTTAACAGGTGAGATGACATTTTTAGATGTAGAATTGCAGATCCTGAGACACAGCCTCCCCCATTGTGCCATATCCTTTTCCCTTAGTGATCCAATGAGCTCTGTGTTCCCTCTGACTTTAAGGGGCACAACATGTGCAGATGCAAACCTGCAACGGGAATGAGTCTGGCCTCATAATCTTCTCTTTGAAACTTAGACACACTGATATCCCACTGCTAACCAACTGCCACCATCCCATATAATTCAGACCACAGTGCAGATAAGCTATATACATTTACAGACCTTTTCACACAATCAGTACAAAAAGCATTTGAAAACAAATTGGCATATTATTGATTGTGGACTTGGCAGGGCCTTTCGTGGCTGGCAGCATCCATCATGCTGCTTATGTTTCTCCCCAATAATTTCCTTCCTTGAAGATGGGAGATAAAACACCAGCTGGAATCAAGGAGACAACATGTCTGACAAGTTTCTTACCCAGATACCAAGACCCAGAATGCAGAGAGTCATCAAACGACACTGGCTCTTTTACTAAATTATCTGTAGATATGTTTCTTTAGTACCATGGAGGCAGTTTCAATGGGCTGTGTTCGGTACTTTTAAGAATTGCATCAACTGGCACAACTTTTGGAAAAGGTTTAAACAGACTACATCAAGATAAATGCCAAGAATGCTTCAAATGAGCATTCAGTTACCAAAAATGTTTCAATATTGCTATTTAATTGTACAATGATCTTGAAACAAAGATCATTGTACAATTAAATGATACAAAGCTGCTAGTTTTTAAAAGTCCTGAGTACATTCTTTGAAGGAAAAAGAATGGTGAACATATGTGATGTTTCACTGCATAAGTTGCATTACATCCCTTTATGCTTATTAGGCAAGCTCAGGTGGTTCTCTCTCTCTCTCTCTCTCTTTTTTTTTTATTGGTGTTGTTGTTGTTGTTGGGTTAATACCTTTAATTACATGATTGTAATTATACAATTTCCACTATTCAATATTTTGTATAAAACCAGTTATAACTCACAAGATTTTCAAATGTGACAATATGTATCAAACTACATACATATGCAAAGTTTACAGGCCATTAGGAAGCTTCATCTTAAAAATATCTTCAGGAAAATAAACATTCAACCAGTTCTCTTGGCTTTAAAAAATATGATTAGACATATATACTGTAAAAAAACAAGACAATGATTGATCAATACTGATCAGTTACATTTTAAAACTTTTAATAATCTGTACATGAGTGCAGGTTAGATAAAAGTCTGCAAATTACTAATAGAAAACTGCAGTACTATCATCGGATGAACATGTCTGCTGACAATTCTACCAGGTAATTAAGGAGGTAATTTCCTACACAGTATAGGCGAATTGTCCGGTCTTTAAACACATCTGGAGTCATCTCCACTCAATGATGTGGAGAATACCCTGATGTTGGGAAATGGAAGAGCAGCAGCTAGCCTCTCCAGGGCATTTTCAGAGGGAGAGAACATTTAAAGGAACAATAAAATAGGTTCTAAAAGTTGCTTTTGATGAGCACTGCTTTCCAACACGCAATAATGATTCTTTTTTAATGTAGAAAGAGAAGCTATGTCAAGAACAGACATCCAATGAGTGCACTGCTTCTGTGACTCGGACAGTGACTGGGAAAAGGGAAGGCTCCCAGGAGAGCCCTCGGGGCATGCACAAGCCCAGGCCATCCCCCCCAGGCCATTCCAGAGGCGAGCACACTGGCCTCGTGACAATGCTTGTGAACTCCTCCAAAACTTGCCTAGGCCCAAGAAAAGAGAGAGGTGGCAATCACCCCTGTGAAGCTCACGTGGTTCTCATACACCTGCTATGGGTAGCTCTTTCAGGCCAACCCTCTCCTCTTCTACCACCTCCATTCAATAGAAGCTTCATTTGGCAAGAATGCTGATTTTCAAATCTTTTTTGAATCTCCCCATTCTGAACTTTTCACTATTTATCACTGCTTATTTCTCATGGAGGTTAAACCTCAATTCCAGGAAGCAGAACTGCATCCCTCTCTCTAAAACTCCTTTATTCTCTCCTGTAGAAGGTCCCCAGCAGCCAACTTCCTCCTCAGCACCCATGGCCAGGGCATATCTATGTTCAGGTGCTCTGTTTGAGAATAGATGCCATTCATGTCCATTGTACAATCACTGTTGGCAGTCAAATAACATGCTTTGTCTATCTATCCCTAAATGTTTTCTTCATGGTCTTATATATTATACTACCATGTGATTTTATTTTATTTATTTATGTATGTATTTATTTTTGAGAAGGAGTTTCACTCTTGTTGCCTAGGCTGGAGTGCAATGGCACAATCTTGGCTCACTGCAAACTCAGCATCCCAGGTTCATGCGATTCTCTTGCCGCAGCCTCCCAAATAGCTGGGATTACAGGCACCCGCCCCCACCACAGCCGGATAATTTTTGTATTTTTAGTAGAGATGGGGTTTCACCATGTTGGCCAGGCTGGTCTCGAACTCCTGACCTCAGGTGGTCCGCCCGCCTCTGCCTCCTAAAGTGTTGGGATTACAGGCGTGAGCCACCATGCCCAGCCTATGATTTTAAATATTAGCACTATCCCAGCCTGTGATTTTAAATATTAGCACTATCCCAGCCTGTGATTTTAAATATTAGCACTGTCCCAGCCTGTGATTTTAAATATTAGCAATATCCAAATATTGGCACTATCTAAATGCTTTTTGGAAAAATTACTACGAACAGATTCTAGCAGTCTTCGTATCTGAAGTACTTCTAATCTAACAAGAAGGCCACATATGCACTCGTAAAATGACTTTCAAAATAACCAAACTATGTTTTTAAATATGACCCCTGAAAAAATCATTTTATATTATTTGTATATAGATTACTTTTCTTCTTTGCCTACTATTTCCATTTCTGCTGCTTCACCAAAACCAACACCAATTCACTATTCTTCATTTTTTTTGTTCTCTAGAGGATTTTTTATTCTGAATGATCTGAATACTCATTTCATCCTTTTACTCTGCCTGCATTTGTCCCCTCCCCCCACCAAAATAATGCCAGCTTCAAAATAAATGTATGAGGTTAAAAGTAAAGACAGTCATATGGGATGGAAGGTGGGGGATGGCAGCTCAAAAAGGGGCCCAATGGCAAGGGTCTGAGATGCTGGTAATGTTCAGTGACTTGATATGGGTGGATGGGTATTTTCTGTTTGTGACAATGTATCAGCATATTTGACCATAATTCATTTACCTTTATGTACACTCAAAACATTAACTTAACGAAGAAAATTCGTTCATTTGATCATCCTTAAACCTTCATGTACTCCATTTCTCCTCTCAATCTATCTTTCCAGTTTGCTCACGAACTTAGCAAATAAAAAAATACTGAATTCATTATAAACAATCTGAGGCAATCATTATTTTTATAATTGATTTCTTCCATTTCTACAGTCACAATTACATTTTTACCCAGGTAGGCCATATATTTTTCAAGCAGAAGTAATTTATCCTAGAGCTCTTCCCATTGATCATGTTCCCAACATGCTGCCATGTCACGTGGTCTAATTAGATGGTCTAAGAAACCATCCGATGAGGCTGCATTTGAATTTGTGTGGCAGATGATAGACACTAGAGCACTGGAACACGGTAATGACTCCCATAATTAATACCATTCAAAAGAAGTCACATGGGTGGTGTCATGTCCTTCCTATCAAACATAATCAACAGTCCTCAGCCACTGTAGATGATTCATCCTGGTGCTTCTTCATATCAGAAAAAAATTGGAAAAGTAACCAAAGATGCAATTTTGTTAGGAAGTCTTTTACAAATCCATATGTATTTGCTATACTTCTGTGTGCACACACGCACACCATACATGCATGCACACACACATCATGTCCACACACAGACGTGCATGGACACACACATACATGTAAAGCATACACGCATGTGCACACACTCCCTCTATTTCTGTTTTGGAAAAGCCATAATATTACAAGCAGCTAGGACAAACTGTGTGACAGATAGATAATAATAGATAAAAGAATTACAATGACTAAGCTATTCAGTCCTAAATAACCACATTTTGTATGGCATTTTCTTCTATTACTTTAATAATATTCTGATGAAGAGAAAATATTCAAGCCAAGAGTAACATTTCAGTGGAAATAGAATAAATGATCCATGGGAAAGAAACCTGTCATATATCTGCCCCACAGTACAGATGGACTGAATTCAACAAGGATAAGCATTTAGAGAGTTCTTCTTGTGGGCTTGGTCCTGTGTTAGGCACAAAGGAAACCAATAGGGGAAAAACACAGCTTATGTCCCTAAGGACTGTATAGTCTAAAGGAGGAGGCAGATTTGTAAATATTTAGTTACGACATAGTATTTTGCAGGTATTTGTTGATATGTACTTTTACCTTGTTTCTAGATTAGTGAGCCTTATTAAGCACCCAAACATAGCAAGTTGAATCATGTATTCTCATCCTAGCCAGCAAACCTAAGAGGTGGTTCTTGCCTATGTTTATTTATTGAAATATATACAGAGAGAGAATTCTTAGGCTGATACCCATAGGAAACTTGTCTGGGCTTCATAGATCAACTGGCCAATCTTTTGCTAACCAGGCCCAGTCATTACATTATTTCCAATCCACGTGGACTGTTGATAACAGCCCCTGATGACATTCTCCTGTTCTAACTGGCCAGCCGCCATCTTGCAACATGGAGGATAAATTGCAAGTGGAGCCAAGAACAAAACACAGCTGACTCTGAACAAATCCTTTTCATGACTTCTGGATAAAGGAAAACTCAAGCCCCTCGTTCCAGTGGCAGTGGACTGATGTGCAGCCTCCTATGTGAAGGCAGAGCACACGTCTGTCTCTGGAGCTTCCTGGAGTAAGGATGCAGTCAGGCGATCAGCCAGCAAAGGAAATGGCATTTAGCTGTGGGGTTTTCAGAATAAGGAAAAGGTCCTGCTCCTAATGCAGAGAGAAAGGGGAAAACCTGGAGGAGTAAGAAAACCTCTACTGGGGTTTTCCACTTTTCTTTCTCCTTGAGGAATTGACCAACAGAAGCATAGGATTTCTTAAAGCAGTGAGCACTAGAATATAAGCTGGCAAATAAGCAACAATTTTTCAATAGTGGAACGTTTTATAATTTTTATATACTCTAGATAATCATAATGTAGTGCCCAGTACTTCATGAGCTCTTAACAAATATGTATTGATTGAAGAAACAAATGAATAACACCTTTGGTGTGTTAGAGAAAAGGAAAGAAAATATAGAATATATCAGGAAAAGCTGGTGAATGGGGGTCATACCTCTTGATTCTACAGCAGCTCTGTTATCATAGTCATGTGATTTGGGTTGTCTCATTTGTAAAATTGGGCGACTGGTTTACTCTTAGGAACCTCTCTACTTGAATGCTTCATTTTTTTTTTTTTTCGAGTCGGAGTCTTGCTCTGTAGCCCAGGCTGGAGTGCAGTGGCGCGATCTCCCCTCACTGCAAGCTCCACTTCCTGGGTTCACGCCATTCTCCTGCCTCAGCCTCCAGAGTAGCTCAGCGCCCGCCACCACGCCTGGCTGATTTTTTTGTATTTTTAGTAGAGACGGGGTTTCACTGTGTTAGCCAGGTTGGTCTCGATCTCCTGACCTCGTGATCCACCTGCCTCGGCCTCCCAAAGTGCTGGGATTACAGGCGTGAACCACCGCACCCGGCTGCTTCATGTTTTTCTTGAGACAAGCAACTATGTATACAGTAGGGAGCTGTAGAATACAGCGTATATGAAAACGTAAAGGATTTTATGTTCTGCAAAGAGTAGGCTCATTCTAAAACTGGCTCAGATTATGGGTGAAAAAGGCGGTCCTCAGAATTGGTAACTTATTAGGCACAAAACTGTATATTTGATTGCCTCAAATGTGTAACAGGTAGGTAATTTATTATATAGAACTGTGAATTTAAAAAGAAAGCATTTCTGCATTTGTTAAATGTAGTGGATTAAATGATGTCCATCTCCTAATCCCTGGATCCCTTACATAGCAAATGAATATCACCTTACATAGCAAAAGATATGATTAAATTAAGGATGGAGAGGAGATTATCCTGGATTATCTAGGTTGGTTCTAAATGCAATCACAAGGATCCTTACAAAACAGACACATGGAGAAGACAGATACAGAGAAGGCAATGTGAACACAGAACAGAAAGAGATATGGTTACGAGCCAAGGAATGCTGACAGCCACATATATTGGAAGAGGTAAGAAAGAAATTTGCCCCTTGAGCCTCCCAGGTAATTTGTTATAACAGCAACAGAGGCTGAATGAGGTGGACTAAGCTACAATTTGAAGAGGAAATATCTAACTACTAGGTCACTTGGACACCTTCTACCAGTAACAGGGGCAGGATGGGGGGCGTGCATCAGGCAGTTGGTTGATACCAGTTGGGGAGGGAGTCTTTCAAAAGGGCTGGTTTCTGACCAGGTGTGGTGGCTCATGCCTGTAGTCCTAGAGCTTTGGGAGGCTGAGGCAGGTGGATCACCTGAGGTCAGGAATTCGAGACCAGCCTGGCCAATATGGTAAAACCCCCTCTCTACTAAAAATATAAAAATTATCCGGGCGTGACGGCACACACCCGTAATCCTAGCTACTGGGGAGGCTGAGGCGGGAGAATCACTTGAACCTGGGAGGCAGAGGTTTCAGTGAGCCGAGATCGCGGCACTGCACTCCAGCCTGAGAGACAGAGCAAGACTCCGTCTCAAAAATAAATAGATAAATAAATAAAGGAATAATAAATAAATAACAAATAACAAAAGGGCTGGTTTCTGCTTAACCCTTAAGGAAGAAAGCCTAAATGAGGGGGTTTAAAAAGGCATATTTGACCTCCTATCTCATCATGGCCAGTACTCAGTTTTTAAGGTTTTTCTCTGGGGTCCCCTTGGCTAAGAGGGGGTCCGTTCAGTCAATTGGCGGGCTTAGGATTTTATTTTTATTTTCCAAGATTAATGACTTTATAGTAATTGATAACTCAGTCACAGAGTGCATAAAGTAAAAAAGAAATTATATGATCACAAGTTTAAAGGGAAAGAGAAAAAAAAAACTTTGACTCAAAAATTAATAGTCCAATTCTGAATTTACCATTCTATATGTTGCTGACTATGGGTTCTCTGGCTTTCATGTAACCGAAACTGACTCAACTCTGTGAAGGTTTTCCAGATAAGGCTTTATTGCCTATGCCCCAGCACAGGGGAGCCAGCTGAGGAACAAGAATTCCCAGCTGGCTCCCTGCGGGCAGGTCTTTGTGGTGTTTTAAGAAGGGCGACTTGAGGCCCGGCGTGGTAGCTCATGCCTGTAATCCCAGCACTTTGGGAGGTGGAGGCGGGCGGATCACCTGAGGTCAGGAATTCGAGACCAGCCTCGCCAACAGGGTAAAACCCCGTCTCTACGAACTAAAAATATAAAAATTATCCGGGCGTGGTGGCACACACCTGTAATCCCTGTAATCCCAGCTACTCGGGAGGCTGAGGCTGGAGAATTGCTTGAACCCTGGAGGCGGAGGTTGCTGTGAGCCGAGATCGCGCCATTGCACTCCAGCCTGGGCAACAAGATCGATACTCTTTCAAAAAAAAAAAAAAAAAAAAGGGTGGGGGGTGGGGGGCGACGTGAATAATTTCGAGGTACTGTGCGGGGCAGAGCTGCAGAGTGCGCAGGCGCAGTGAGAAATAATGTTAATACATACATTGCAGGGTGAGGCTGGAGGTCTGGATTGTCATTCTTCTGACTTTCTGCGCATGCGAGTGGTCGGGTTAAATCCCTTGGGTGAGATTTATGATTGGCTGCAGCTTACCTGAGCGTTCCCACATGGGTTGCAAAGTTTTGTAGTCAGCGGGAATGGCGCCAGTGGCGGTGGTGTAAGGTGTGATGGTAAGCGGGTGTGTATGGAAAAATATGGGATGGCTAAGGCTGGGTCCCACCCCTACTCTGTCTCATATGGAAAGAAGAAAGATTAAAAGTAAAATATATTGAAAAAAGATTTTAGAATAATAATTCTTGTTTGAAAAAGAATACATTGAAAAATATGTTCTTTCTGATTCTTTAATTGGGGATTTAGAGGCCAATTTTGTGATGTGATCCCATGTCCCAGGCCCCTAGTTCCTCTGCTAATGAGGTTGGCAATAGTTCCTGAGCAGAACTGGGACTCCTTACAGAGCATGACCAGCTGGTCCCCATGTTGCCTCACCCTAATAATAGAAATGGACTAAAAAAAAATGCCCTGTATTCATTTTCAAGGCTGACATAACAAAGGACCACTAATTAGGTGGCTTACAATAACCGAAAATGTTTTCTCTCACAGTTTTGAGGCTAGATGTCACAAATAAAAGGGATGACAGAGCCAAGCTCCATCTGAAACCTACAGGGGAGAATCCCTCCTTGCCTCTGAAACCCACAGGGGAGAATCCTGCCTTGCCTTCCCCAGCATGTTTATCAGCAGTCCTGGCACTCCCTGGCTTGTGGATGCAGCACTCTAGCTCTGCATCCGTGGTCACATGGCCCTCCACTCCCTAAGTGTCCCTGTCTTCTTCCTTTATTATAAGAGCAACTTTTATATTGGATTATGACCCACCCTACTGACCTCATCTTAAATGTATTACCTTTGCAAAATCTCCATTTCTGAGTAATGTCACATTCACAGATGCTAGGGGTTAGGACTCTAACATGTCTTTTGGGGAGACAACATTTAACCCACAGCCTGCTCCACTGCCCACATTGCTAGTCTCTGCTTCCCTCGATATTCCTTTTGCCTCTAGCCTCTTCCAAAGACAGTGCAAAAGATGGAATAGAGAAATTTTTTTCTCTGGTCTGTGAAATCTCATCCCTCAAAGAGCCCTTCTCTTGGACTCTAACAAGAGCAACATAACACATATAGGGCCAATTCCTTGCTTGGCCAAAGGCTCCACGCCACCATGCATGCACTGTGGCCCTGGGACTGCTTTGTGCTGGAAATGGCCTTTGAGAAAATCTGCACTGCCCCTGCTCCTCAACCACTGCCATGGAGAACTCTGCCTGCTGCTCCCCAAAGAGCACTAGCTCTGGCTTGGCAAATGAACAGTTCCATGGGATCAGTTTTCTGGCTAATGGGGGTGCAGCTAACCACTAAAATTCAGTTTTCAATATAGAATTACCCACTGAGCTTTTAAAAATTCAAAGATTCTAGACCCATCCCAGACCTTCCTTTTCAGAATCTCTCAGGCATGTGTATTTTTTAAAAGCTCCATCAGTGATTCATATGTTCAGCCAAGGCCCCATCCTTTCTAAAATGGGAGCCACACTGGAGCCAGCTATCCTTCCACCTGCTCACAAGATTGCCCAATATCATGGATTTCTCCCTGGCGGAATATGGTCCAAATTACTTTCCCATACGTCTAGCCCTCCCAGCCTGTGGCACTGGACACCAGCCAGAGCCCCAGCCGAGCTATATCCCAGTGGTCTTAAAGGTATCAGTTCCCCTAAATGAAGATTCCTTCAGTGTCTGTGGGACTGAGGGCATTCGGGCCTTGCCTCTCAGTGGATGGCAGGCATGTTAGTGCAGAGCAACCACACAAGCAATATTATAGTTTGGTTTGTTTGACCTTTCCAAATCTTATGTTGAAATTTGACCCCAACATTGGAAGTGGGACCTGATGGGAGGTGTCTGGGTCATGGGGGCAGATCCCTCATAAACAGCTTGGTGCCCTCCTCGTGGTAATGAGTGAGCTCTCGCTCTATCAGTTCCTGTGAGAGCTGATTGTTGAGAACAGCCTGACACCTTCCCCCATCTTGCTTCCTCTCTCACCTTGTGATCTCTACACATACCAGCTCCCCTTTGTTTTTTGCCATGAATGGAAGCAGCCTGAGGCTTTCACCAGATGCCCAATTTTGAACTTTTCCAGACCTCAAAATCATGAGCCAAACAAACCTTTTTTCTTTATGAATTACCCAGGCTCGGGTATTCCTTTATAGCAACACAAGTGGACTAAGGTAGGTCAGTTTGTTCACTTGGGCACATTCATTCAGCAGGATTGTGTGTAGAATGAAGAATGTACAGAATTGGAAGTGTGGCAACTAGAGTATTCCTGGAATACTGTAGGTATGAGGAGATGGGATCGGGAAAAAGAAAAAAAGCAGTAGACTGAATTGACCAAAGTGCAAGCCTGGAAAGATACTGTTGAGAAATGATTGGCAGGTGTTATGGACGGAATGTCTGTGTCCCTCAAAAATATATATGTTGAAACTGTAATCCCTAATATGATGGTATTTGGAGATGGGGCCTTGGGAAGGTAATTAGACCATGGAGGTCTCATTACCTAATAAGATGATAGGATAAATGCTTTTTTTTTTTTTTCAAGATGGGGTATCGCTCTGTCACCCAGGCTGGAGTGCAGTGGCGCCATCTCAGCTCACTGCAACCTCTGCCTCCCGGGTTCAAGCTATTCTCCTGCCTTGGCCTCCCAAGTAGCTGGGATTCTGGGCACCCACCACCATGCCTGGCTAATTTTTGTATTTTTAGTAGAGACTAGGTTTCACTATGTTGGCCAGGCTGGTCTTGAATTCCTTACCTCAGGTGATCCACCTGTCTCGGCCTTCCAAGATAAATGCTTGTATAAGAAGAGACAACAGGGAGCTTGATTTCTGTCTTCTCATTGTGAGGACACAATGAGAACGAAGTGTTCTGCAATCCAGGAAGCAGGACACCACCAGACACTGGACCTTTGAGCCCCTTGCTCTTACATGACTCAGCCTTCAGAACTACGAGAAATGTTTATTGTTTAAGCCACCTAGTCTCTGGGATTTTTGTTATAGCAACCTGAGCTGACCAAGCCTGCAGGACATGAAGACAGACCATCTGTGCAAGGCAAGATAGTGAAGCAGGGAGAGAAACTGACCAAAATATGGAAACTCAGATGCAAATCTGGTCATAAGAAGATGATGGGTTTAGAGTTAAACATATTAAACTTGATGGTGGAACTTTGAAATGTAAAGTAGAGTGTCAAGAATGTGATTCCAAAATTCAGGAATTGGACCTAAGCTTTTAATACGTATTTTGAAAATCATCCACGAAGAGGTATGAAGAATGGCTAAAGTTTCTAAACGAAACATGAAAACCAGGTCAGTTTCAAATAGCCACTTTGGAGCCATAAGGTTCAAACTCTGAACAATAAGTAGTATCATAAGACAGTGTCAGAGGACTATTAAATGATGGTCCAAGGGCTTCCAAACTTCAGTACTGGAAGAGAGAAGAGAATGGGGCAATGAGTGAGTGGTGGATAGCGTTGACAGAAGCACTCATTAGAATGCCCCATTCCAATCCCCAAGAACTTGGTTTTACGCTGAAGGAAGCTGAAATGACTGATTAATCCATGACATAGACACCATAATTCAAATACATCCCACACTACGCACTTACACACTTAATATTCCTGCCGTGGGTAAATGGGTCCTGAATATGGTTTTTAGACCAAACTCAGCATCAAAACATCCCAGATAAATGAGAACTAAATCAGTATGAGGGGGATGGAATACACAAAAAGAGGCTCTGCAGTGCTGCCCAGCTACAGGAGAGAGGTTATTCAGGGATCCTTGAGAACTGACCTCACTTTCTTGCCAAAGATTAGGAAGACGTTTGGAGACTCTAAATTGAGTCAAGATATAGAAGCTTTCAATATTTTCAACCATATCTTATGTAAGTACATTGACTATTAATGTCAGTTCTTCAAGGGTGAGGAACTAAGCCTTAAGCACTATATTAGGGTTCTCCAGAGTAACAGAACCAATAGGAGAAATACAGATGTACAAGAGGAAATTTATTATGGGAATTGGTTCACGTAGCTATGGAGCTGAGAGGTCCCACAATCTTCTATGTGTAAGCTAAAGAACCAGGAAGGCCAGTGATATATTTCAGTTTGAGTTTGAAGGTCTGAAAACCTAGAGCTCTGATGTCTGAAGGCAAGAGATGATGGATGTCACAACTCAAGAAGAGAGAGAATTCACTCTTCCTCCACCTTTTTGTTCTATCCAGACCCAGCTGATTGGATGATGCCCACCACATTGGTGAGGGGAGATATTCTTTACTCATTCTATTTATTCACATGCCAGTCCCTTCTGGAGACATCCTCACAGACACTCCCAGAAATAATATTTTACCAGCTATCTGGGTATCACTTAACCCAGTCAAGTTGGCGCATAAAATTAAGCATTGCCAGTGTAAAATGATGACAATCGCCAACTCACCAGCTGCCAGCCACTGTTCAAAGCACTTTGCTTACACTCTCATCTCATTATCACATGATCCCTATGATGTCAGCATTGTTATTATCTCCATTTTACAAGGAGAAAACAGGCCCAGTAAGGTTGAGAACCTTGCATGGTGTTTCACAGCAAATAAGCAGTGGCTCCAGGACTCCCACACAGGCTATCTGGCTCCAGGGCCTGTGCTGATGATAAGGAAGGTGATGTTCAGGAAGGACTGAGCTACCTCATTTAGCAAGGCCCACCTCATGGTCACGGTGTGGGCCTTGTCAGTCACCCTGGGGCACTCTGTGATGTCCCTGCTCCAGCCCAATGTGGCCACCTTCTTCCAAGCAAATGTTAACCTCCTGGGTAGTTCAGCTATGAACTTAATGCAACCTGCAGTGGAGGCATAGCATACCTGAGCACTGCTCTTTCCAAACAGTCCCTTTCCCTCTGTAGTCATCACCTACTGATGGTGCCAGCCTCCTCCCAAGAACCAAGACACACAACTGGCATGTTTTCTCTCTTACTCTTGCCCCATTCTTCAAAATGGTTGCTTGCACTACAAACTTCATGTCACTGGTGTTGACATCCACTCCTCTCTTCCCTCTTAGATGCCCCAACCCTGATGGGCCAGACCTTCCTAAATGCCACCTTCTTAAACGCCACTCTCTCCTTGCTGTGGTCCTATCGTAATCTGCTTTCAGACGAATCTTCCTAAAGAACAGGCTTTGTCATGCCCCACTATCCCAAACTCCTCAGGAGGTCTCCACTGGAAAACATCCAGTTCTATAGTATGGTCCTTAAAGGTCTGCATGGTTTTCAGCCTAAATCCCCAACCTTATTGCTGCTGCTTCTTTTCGTGACTTGTCTTATTACAAATTGAAGAAATTGCTGGCCCCAGCCCAATATTTCCTATTTCTCTGTCTTTGCATTCTACTTCTCTACCTGAAATGCCTCCTCTTACACTAGTTCTCCCACATTCCCCTCTTCACTTATCTAAAAGCTATCCTTCTTTAAAGGATCAATTCAAGTGCCTCTTCCTCCAGGATGTCTTTCCAAATTTCTCCTAATTGCAGGTAATGCCACTTCCCACTGAACTCCATAGCTTTTTAGTTATTCCTCTGAGGCACTGTCACTTTCTCCTTGTTTTGTGCGTACTCATAAAGAGATTGCATCTCCCTAACTGGATTGGAATTCATCTTTTTATTCAGAGAATTTATCAGTTTTCTATACTTTAGTTACCTTGTTATTTCATATTTAGAAAGAATATTTTTAAAATCCTATTGGATTTGTTTATTATGAGATTGTGTGAGGTTTTGGAAAGAATTTAAAAAGCAGAATGTAAAATTTGGAATCTAACTGGGCTGTGTCCCAGCATTACCACAGAGATATACTAGTACCTGACTCACCAATAAGCCAGAACTGCAGCCAGCCAAGAAATGCAGCCAGCCAAGGTCAGAAAGTGAAGGAGGACATCCTGCAGAGAAGGAAAAATAGTGGGCATGAAACTTCTGGACAGAGAGCTTTGGTGAGGGCATCCCAACCAGGTGCTTTTGCCTTGCAGCATGTTAAAAATACCATTTAGTCTGTGACCCTGAAACTTTAACCTCAAGGCATCCACAACTGAACACCTGCTCTCTCTTCTTGTCCCTTCACAGGAACTCCAAGGCCAATCTCAGGCCTTCACTCTGACTGTGTCTTCCTTAAAGCGTGATGTGAATCCACAGATACCAGAATCAGCTGGGCAGCTCTCTGACAATGTAATTTACTGGGCCCTATTTCAAGCAAACAAAATCAAAACCTTCTCTCTGGAATTCAGAAATCTGCATTCATGACGATCTTCCCCAATAATTACTATGAAAAAAATGAAACGTTGAGCATTCCTGCTTCAGAGCAGAGGTCAGATGGCTGCCTGTATTCTGTGGCCTTCAAGGCACATGTTTACAGATGAACATTTTCAATCAATTTGATGAGAGGGAGCACTCACTTTACAACCTAATGAAGTGAAACGTTATAGCCTGAAAAAAATTATTCCATTCTTCTCACTAATAGACCTGTATTGTAAAAGACACTGTACTCGATTATGATATCTTGAAGTTGTTCAACAAAATTACTATAGAAATTTATTTTTGTATTGTTATATAAGTACACACAGAATATCCTTGACTTTGCCTTTCTTGTAAAGGCTGAAATGTTTACTATCTGGCCTTTTACAGAAAAATTTGTCAAGGCCTGTTAAAAGCTTAATATCTTAATATAGCAAATCTGTGACAATCAAGGCTTGAAAAATATATCTTATCCACATTGTAAAATGTTTAAAATCTGTGGCCTTGTAGGTATACATAGTTCACTTCATTCCCTTTAAAGAAAAAAACAACACCTGTCATTTTTCTCCTCTGGCCTCTAGAGTAGAGGGTTGGGTGAGTCTGAGGACATAATACAAAGCAGGAGAGGGAACCTTAATTCAAGCTATGCTTGTCTAACACAGAGATGAAAGCCAGCCCCCAAAATCTCACTTTGAATATTCTAATAACTCAAAGAAATACTCAGCATTTATACAAATATTTTGAAGAAAGTTGCAATTGGAGAATATGTAAATGCAAAAGACTTTATTTTCCAACAAGTAAAAACAAGTTTGAGAAACCTTTAAAGGTAGATACCTGTGGGGAAATCTACCCAGGGCTTTTCTTCATAATCAAAAGACTTGATTTTGATTCTGGAAAAATGGTACCTGCTGAGGCAGGATTTTAGTGTCCAAAATGTGACTTGTTTTTTAAAAGATGCATGTTTAGTACTGTTTTGGTTGTTTTTAAACAATATGTAATCTGTGATATTTGCATTGATTTCCATCACCTTCCCCCACTTCCTGTGAGAACTTGATCTCCAGGGCCCTGGTTTTGCTAATCAATGCATTTTTCTTTTGTTTGTTTGTATTTTTTTATTTCTGGTTGGCTAGAGGTAATTGTTGAAAATAAAAGTCAATTCTGCTCTTCCAATGTGACTTATTTTGTTTTTCAATGGTAATGTTATTTATAACTATTTAAAACTATTCGTTATAGCTTTATTAATGGAATAGAAGCAGCATTATGGAGAAGATAAAAAGTTTGTGTTGCTAGGAAATGACACCCTAAGGACAGATTATGGCTAAGAAGAGAAAACTGAAGGGAGAAGACTTAGCAGTGGGATCCATTTAATGAAGAACCAAACAGACTCAAAAGGCCTTGTGAAAATTCCTGCATAAAATCTGACAACCACAAATTACCCAAAAAGATTAGATTATGTTGGTGTATTCTTTTTGAAGGGTATTGCAATGAGCTTTGCATTTTAGAAAGATTCTTACAAAATTCTCAAAGTAAAGATGATTTGGCACTCCAAGGTGAGGCACTTCAATTATCTCTAATGAGAACAGTCAGTGCAATTTAGCAAGCATTCTCTAGACAAGTGAATACCCAAAGAAGAGTAGCCTCCCCTTGTATGAGCTCAGGACAATCCACTGGGGAGCAAGAAAAAAATATTAGAGCCTCCATTTGTGTTTACTTTCCTCTCACCCTTTTCTATTCTGTTTTTATATATTTTGTATTGTATACACCATATAGCATTAGGTGTATCAATTACAAATACGGCAATTAGCAACACTGAGATGCATGTTCAAAAGTTTTTACAAGTATCGAGGATCATATGGTTTGGCTCTGTGTCCCCACCCAAATCTCATGTTGAATTGTAATCCGCATGTATTGGAGGAGGGGTCTGGTGGGAGGTGACTGGATCATGGGGCAGATATCCCCCTTGCTGTCCTTTTGCTAGTGAGTGAGTTCTCCTGAGATCTGTTTTTTTAAAGTGCATAGCACTTTCCCCCTCACTCTTTCTCTCCTGCTCTGCCATATGAGGACAGTGCCTGCTTTCCCTTTTCCCTCCAACATGATTGTAAGTTTCCTGAGGCCTCCCAGGCCAGTTTCCTGTACAGCCTGTGGAACTGTAGTCAATTAAACCTCTTTTCTTCATCAATTACCCAGTCTCAGGTAGTTCCTTATAGCAATGTGAGAATGGACTAATACAGATCATGATCAGAAATGTTTGGAAGCCTCTGCTATGCATATATCAACATGCAGAACTAGTATTAAGTACAATCTTACACTGTTATTGTAAAATGTAGAGCAAAGTTGCAACTAAGGACCATTGCTCGTAGAATGGATTCTGCTTTGCTCTTGGACAGCTGTGCATTATTAACATAGAAGTAAGGAAATGCATCCTAATGTGTAAAAGAAACAAATAGGAAAGAAAATCAGGCTTCTCCAAAAAGGTTTTTCCATCCTATTTGAGTCCTAAAATTGATGCCTTGTTTTAAAAATTTTCCTGTGTACTCAAATCAATGTAAACACTGACTATCAATGCCAAACTCTTGCCATTATGTCTGTGTGACATATAAAGGTGACAGTTGGTATTTGTGAATGGAGAACAAAATGGAAAAGAGATGGTAAAATATAATGTACACTCCCTCTTTTTAAAGCTGTGATGGTTAATTTTATGTGACCACTTTGCTAACCATGATGCCAGTTGCTTGGTTCAACACAAGTCTAGATGTTGCAGTGAAAGTATTTTTAGATGTGATTAACAGTTAAATCAGTAGATGTTGAGTAAAGCAGATTACCCTCCGTAAGGTAAGTGGGCCTCATCCAATCAGTTGAAGGCCTTAAAAACAAAGACTAAGGTCCCCTGAAAAGGAAGGAACTCTGCCTCCAGAATGCAACATAGAAATTCTGCCCTAGTGTCCAGCCTTCATATTCAAGACTATAGACTGCGAGCTCAACTCTTACCTGAATCTCCAGCCAGCCTATGGGTTTTGTACTTACCAGCCCCCACAACTGCATGAGCCAATTTGTTAAAAAATCTCTCTCTCTCTCTCTCTATATATATATATATAATACTTATATATAAAATATATCATTGTTATTGTTGTTCTGATTCTCTGGAGAACCCTAATATAATAGCTTTCTCCCCCAACTCCCATTTCTTAAAGTTGAGATAAGGTATTTTTACTTTACATGTAAACAAATAAATCTTTCAAAATTAATCAAACTACAGAACAATAGAAGTGTACAAAATATACTCCCCCAATTTGAATTTGTCTCAACTAGAGATAGGTACAGAAACATATTCAAGAGTACTTTATGTGACACAAAAGCTTAACTTGATTAGGATATATATCTTCTCACTTTCTTGACCAGTAGTTTGTAGATGAAAAGGATTATATCAATCAGGAGAACTGTCACTCAGTCATTCAATCTGATACATAAATTGAGTTGCTAGATGAGTCTCACTCCAGAACTTAGTAGAGCCCCTAGAATAAGGTTGTATTCTTTCTTTGAATGTCTTTGAATCTAAAATAGTTGTCTGTCCAGGTGTAGTTTATTTCTGCCCAGTTAATGTGATCTCCATGACGTGGTCACTTGCCTGGTGATCACAATCATATCTGAGTGGAGTTTCCTAGCGTTGCTCGATTTTCTCTCTGCCCACTGTGTCACTACTGTGGAGAAAGCACATCCACCCTGCTCGTTAAGAATCAGTGAATTTATAAATTGCAATTTCTACTTCACAGTGATCTTTACTATATCCATGCTCAACAACACTGCTCTGTTCCCACCACTTACTCAAATGCTGAACACTACGATTCTACCTTAAAAATAATGGGTTTCCCATCAGTGATGTGCCTTTTGGATTCCTATATGGTAACACATGAGGGTTATTACAGGTTGACACCATTCATGTGACCCTTGAAAACCTATACCTCTCAACTTCACTTTCTTCATCTTTAAAATGCAAATTATGATTCTTTGATTTCCTTTAAGAAGGATTGAAGATGAAATGTGATGATAATGTATGTAGAAGAAGTCTGACTATAAAAAGCTCTACCTACATAATTTTTGCCTACTGTTTGGGTTTTCCTTCCCCTTAATAAGTATTCTCAGGTTCTAGTTAAGCATATTTACATATCAATGACACCTCAGCTACCATATTGAACTCTATATGTTTCTTACCTTTACTTTGGACATTGGTCTATAGATATCTGAACTCAATTAATAGTCTACTTAAACTTCTTCCTTATTGTTTTCACTTAAAAACTACTGGGAACTTCCTCAGTTACGATTATTAAGTCTGTATTATTTATTTATTTTAAATCACAGATTTTCTGGACAGTGTAACTGACCAAAATAAAAAATATTTCGATCCAGTGCAAATTCTTGACAAACAGATTCTATTTGAGATTTATGAGTCCAGTATGCGTGTAGTAAGTATTAGGAATTTTAGCCATGATACAAAAAGAAGAATAAGTCCCTGTGGGTTAAACAAACAAACAAACAAAACCCTAAGTAAATAATTTAACCTTTTTTTCCTCCCAGAATTGAAGTTTCTAAAGGCAATTTTGTTCTTTTCCTTCCCAAATAGATGTTTCCCAATTTCTTAATTGATGGCAGAGGCCTATCACTAGAAGAGAAAACCTCAAGGGCTAAACCTATTGGCATTATAGGGCTTGTGGCAGCTCATTATCCCGGGCATAGCTTTTGTCTCCTTTGACTTTCGTGGTAACCAAAAAATGCTGGCTCCAAACATGTACCATGTGGTGAATTTTTTGCTTCTTTATTCCCTTGTCTTAAGTACCAATCTAGGATGCCATGTAACCCCAACCAATATGTTTTTATTTAGCCATGGGAATCAAAATGACCACAGGTAGCAAAAACTTGTCTATGATATTTTATGTAAATGTTTCTCTTTAGAAAAATATATACTATATAAATCTGCATATCTGTAATATTTTTGTATAAATGTTTCTCTTTGTATTTCCATAAAAGACTTGAGGTAGTTACCACAATTGTTAGGTCTCTTCCAAGGAAATTATTAAAAACTTTTGGAAAGCTTAAGACTAGATATTGGCTTATCTCTCTATATATCTGGGCATATAGGGTTTTTAAAATGAGCCTTAATATCAAAAAGACATTTGCAGAAACCTCAAAGCTGGTTTTCTGTCTGTTAAAAGGATAAAGTTTTCTTGGAGCATTGATCTTATTTAAAAGTTTTTTTTAATAACCCTTTGAATGATCTGCCTTGTAAACAAAGTTTTTTTATCTTATAAAATAAATTCCTGTATTTCATGTTTTCTTTTATCAAATATTTGATTATTTAAGAAAATTGCATCGTCTTTATTAAAACAGATAAATTTTTTCTACAACTGTATAACTTTGTGTATTTGCTTTTGAAGTCTTTAAATTTTCACTCTGGATAAATGAATATTGCTTCATAATGACCTATGATTCTACTTGATCAAGTGTCTTAAACCTTTAATATTTCTGACAAACTTCCCAAAATCAAATTCTAAATTAAGTATTTTTGATCTCTAACTAACTTTGAGATATTCTAGAGGGCTCCTTAAAAATCGCAAACGACTTGTCTCTCACCTTGCAAGTAAGGAATATTAAACTAATTAGGTTTATTTAATATGTTAAATTATATGGGAAGCAGTGCCAAACAAGTAATGCTAAACCTTCTTTAAGTTATATCTATGGGAATGTTAGTGATATGAATATTCCAGGGATTATATAATAATCCTAGAAACCTGAAATATCGTGGCATAATGATGGCCTTTTTATTTGAAATTTCGTTGGTCGTTTAATGTTTCATTTTCCAGATTTAAGGGAACCTTTTTTTTTCTCATAAGCTATCTATAGCTTATAGCAATTTGGCAAATTATACCTTTGTAAACAGAATTAACACAATTACTTTTTCCTCTCTGTACCTGATTCCCTCCAGAATTCAGAAACTATTAGCAAGTATTCTTATTTTCATGGTAATATAGTTATTTGCATAAGTTCAAAAAGAATCTATTCTATGAAAGGGCACAATGGAACATTGAACACATTGGAACACCATCACATTGATTATATTACCAATGTGTAGACTAGAATGTCATATTTGAGAATGTGTGTAGAATACCTTCCTTCAAGGGTTTTTGAGCCTTGTAAAAATTATGTCCAGGAAACCTAAAAGTATTTGGGGGATCTCAAAAAGAGAGGAGTTCACCTACATTTATAGATATTGCAGGCAAAATCTCATGCTGAGTCCTTGGCGTGGCTTCCCAGTCTCAAGAGGCTTTTAAAAGTCTAATCTGAGATACTTCATCAAAAGTTCCAGAAGACTTAAAGAGTCTCTATTACAATCACTATTCTTGTTACACTTATACAAAAAATTAGGCCAAATTTAATGAGACTAGACTTACTTTACAAATGATTTAGTTTTACTGTGATTATATTTGATAGAAATGGGAGCAGCTGTAGAGAGAAAAACTATGTTTCAGAAGAAAATTAAAATACATCTGTTATTAGATTAGAGCCCTGTTCATTGTTTTTGAGGTTTCTATTATCTAGCTGTAGACAGGACTAGATCCTGTGTCTTCTAATTTCCTCCAATATCTGTCTGTGTCTCTCCAAACTCATGTTTCCAATTTTCTCCTAGATTTCTAACTTGGAATCACTAAGGACAAAAACTTCTATATTCCTGAAGCCCTACAAGCTGAAACTGGACAACTTGATGTAAATTTCAGGAGACAACCCCATGCCTGATGTGTGGGCCACTAAGGGAGTTCATCAAAACGTCCAATGCCATAACCAGAGACATTCAAACTAAACCAAGAAAATATGTTTCAAGCTCAAATCCAGAAATCTTGTCAACTAACTGCCCTCTGGACTCAGAGACTGAGTTTATAATTTGTCCTAAGCCATTAACCTTTGTTAATGGCTTTTTTTTTGTTTTGTTTATTTTATCTGGTTTGGTTCATGAGGGCATTTGTTAAGAAGCATACTCTAATCCCTTGGTATATCCTCCTGATAGTTCCCATTGTAATCTCCCAGGTGCATTCTCTCAAGGGTTTTGAAGGTGTATTTGCAGTGATTAGTGGTATACCAGGTGGCCTCACTGTGATTAGAGTAACAAATGCAAGGTGACCAAAGGAATGTGTCTTCCACAAGGCTGACATCGTGACTTATGAGTTTCACACTAAGACAAAGACAACCCCACTATGATGGTGACTGAGAGTAGTGCTGATGCCATAAATTTTTATCAAATCCCTCAGTACAGGTCGAGTCTGATCAAAAGGGGGAAGCTGTTCAATAAAATACATGGGAGGTCATTGTTTTGGATTAAGCTCCTGCACTACGCCCCAACAGAACAGATCAAACCAGAATGGAGTCACTCATGCCAGATGCCACATTGTCAAACCGAATGTAAAAACAGGCCAATTGTTCAAAAAAAAAAGGAGATTCACAGTAACCAATTGAAAGGGGCCCAGTCAACCTAAGCTCACATGATAAGGAAGTCTCCTCTAGTTTAACTTATGCAAGGAAAGTAGCTTTGAAATGACCAATTCACATTTTGTTTCTTCTTTCTGCTTTCTTCAGTCTTTTCCATTATAAAGCCCACCCATCTGCTCAGCTCATAGGGTGCCTTTCTATTTCATAGATGGAATGTCACCTGATTCATGAATCATTAATAAAAGCCAATCTGACGTTTAAAATTCAGTTTGCTAAAATGTTGTTCTTTAATAGCACTATGGACTGAATTATTTGGTGTCAGATAATGTCCAGGAGAATGTGCCCTCTAAGAACTAAGTTCTAAGCAAATGGCCATAAACACAAGTGTAATGTTGAAATCAAATAACATAACTAGGTTTATTGTTTATCTTTTAGCTTGATTGATGATGTTTAATAAACTGTACATGGCAATATGGTATAAACGGTGGGTGAACCAAACTGCATGAAGTGGAGTGTGAAGTGGATTTGGTGAAGGAGGGCAAGAAGGAGGTGTTCTGAGTGCAAGATGACAGATGGCACAGGACTGGGTAGGACACCAGGGGCCTGGAGAACAGAGAAGAGTAAGAAGGCCAGGAGGGGGTTTCAGATGGAAGTGGGAGCTGAGTAAGGCATCTAGGCAAAGAAGAATCGAAGACACAAATGTGGGAGAAAAGTCTATGAAAAAAACTATAAACAGTTCAAGGTAAGGATTCATTCCAGATATACTATCATTAAGGCACACAGAGAGAATCAGGCTAAAAGAAGTGATTTTTAACAAAGTTTGCTGATGTTATTGATTAAGAGCAGGAAATGAGAGATTTGAATATCAATTCTCAACTAATTTTCTACCCTAAATGCCTCCAAATTCCATCTTCTTGTTCAGACCATTAGGAAACTTTGAAAATGAAAAAATATACTGTTCACATTTATTTCTTAGATAAATAAAAATGTTTAATTGATAGTACATAAAATTCTAAAAAGACTATGTTCAACCACTTATAGGTAGCCCATACATATTCCACAATTTTTCTTTAAATTGAATGAATGATTCTTGCAGTAATAGGAATATTTCCATGACAAACAAACTAAATTAAAAGTGACACTCATTTTACTATGTGGAAAATGTAATTTTCATTTTGTTCCTTTGTAAAATTTTGAAGTTATGAATTAAATAATACAAATTAAAAGCCTGTCATTTGTAATTTATCGAGATTCAACTAAACTATGAATTCCTTTTTTCTATGCTAAAGTCACTTCCAACTTGAGAAAAACTTGGCAATTTCAGTCAATTGATTATAGTTAATTTCTACAGCACTTTAAAAGAGACGTTTTGAGATCTGAGAAGATGGCTGAATAGGAAAAGCTCCGGTCTGCAGCTCCCAGCGAGATCAACCCAGAAGGCAGGTGATTTCTGCATTTCCAACTGAAGTACCCAGCTCATCTCACTGAGACTGGTTAGACAGTGGGTGCAGCCCAGGGAAGGTGAGCCAAAGCAGGGTGGGGCGTCACCTCACCTGGGAAGTGCAAGGGGTCAGGAAACTCCCTCCGCTAGCCAAGAGAAGCCTTGAGGGACTGTGCCGTGAGGGACATTGCATTCTGGCCCAGATGCTACGCTTTTCCCAGGGTTGTCACAACCCTCAGACCAGGAGATTCCCTCGGGTGCCTACATCACCGGGGCCCTCGGTTTCAAATACAAAACTGGGAGGTTGTTTGGGCAGACAACAAGCTAGCTGCAGGAGGTTTTTTTTCATACCCCAGTGGCACCTGTAATGCCAGTGAGACAGAACCATTCACTCCCCTGGAAAGGAGACTGAAGCCAGGGAGCCAAGTGGTCTAGCTCAGCGGATCCCACCCCCACAAAATCCGGCAAGCTAAGATCCACTGGCTTCAAATTCTCGCTGTCAGCACAGCAGTCTAAAGTCGACCTGGGATGCTAGAGCTTGGTGTGGGGAGGGGGGGTCCTCCATTACTGAGGCTTGAGTAGGCAGTTTTCCCCACACAGTGTAAACAAAGCTGCTGGGAAGATTGAACTGGGCAGAGAACACCGCAGCTTGGCAAAGCTGCTGCAGCCAGAGTGCCTCTCTGGATTCCTCCTCTCTGGGCAGGGCATCTCTGAAAGACAGGCAGCAGCCCTAGTCAGGGGCTTATAGATAAAACTCCCATGTGCCTGGTACAGAGCACCTGGGGGAAGGGGCAGCTGTGAACGCAGCTTCAGCTGACTTAAACATTCCTGCCTGCCAGCTCTGAAGAGAACAGCAGATTTTCCAGCACAGCACTTGAGCTCTGCTAAGGGACAGACTGCCTCCTCAAGTGGGTCCCTGACCCCCATGCCTCCTGACTGGGAGACACCTCCCAGCAGGGGTCAACAGACACCTCATACAGGAGACCTCTGGCTGGCATCTGGCGGGTGGCCCTCTGGGATGAAGATTCCAGAGGAAGGAACAGGCAGCAATCTTTGTTGTTCTGCAACCTCTGCTGGTGATACCCAGACAAGCAGGGTCTGGAGTGGACCTCCAGCAAACTCCAGCAGACCTGCAGCAGAGAGACCTGACTGTTAGAAAGAAAACTAACAAATAGAAAGGAATAGCATCAACATCAACAAAAAGGACCTTCACACAAAAATCCCATCTGGAGGTCACCAACATCAAAGATCAAAAGTAGATAAATCCATGAAGATGAGGAAAAAACAGTGCAACAAGGCTGAAAATTCCAAAAACTAGAATGCCTCTTCTCCTCCAAAGTATTACAACTCCTTGCCAGCAAGGGAACAAAACTGGATGGAAAATGAGTTTGACAAACTGACAAAAGGAGGCTTCAGAAGGTGGGTAATAACAAACTCCTCCAAGCTAAAGGAGCATGTTCTAAACCAATGCAAGGAAGCTAAGAACCTTGAAAAAAGGTTAGAAGAATTGCTAACTAGAATAACCAGTTTAGAGAAGAACAGAAATGACCTGATGGAGCTGAAAAATACAGCACGAGAACTTCGTGAAGCATACACAAGTATCAATAGCTGAATCTATCAAGCGGAAGAAAGGATATCAGAGATTGAAAATCAACTTAATGAAATAAAGTGTGAAGACAAGATTAGAGAAAAAAGAATGAAAAGGAATGAACAAAGCCTCCAAGAAATATGGGACTATGTGAAAAGACCAAACGTACATTTGATTGGTGTACCTGAAAGTGATGGGGAGAATGGAACCAAGTTGGAAAATATCTTCAGGATATTATCCAGGAGAACTTCCCCAACCTAGCAAGACAGGTCAACATTCAAATTCAGGAAATACAGAGATGACCACAAAGATACTCCTCAAGAAGAGAAACCCCAAGACACATAATCATCAGCTTCAGCAAGGTCGAAATGAAGGAAAAACTGTTAAGGGCAGCCAGAGAGAAAGATCGGTTACCTACAAAGGGAAGCCCATCAGACTAACAGCAGATCTCTCAGCAGAAACTCTACAAGCCGGAATAGAGTGGGGGCCAATATTCAACATTCTTAAAGGAAAGAATTTTCAACCAAGGATTTCATATCTAGCCAAACTATCTTCATAAGTGAAGGAGAAATGAAATCCTTTACAGACAAGCAAATGCTGAGAGATTTTGTCACCACCGGGCCTGCCCTATAAGAGCTCCTGAAGGAAGCACTAAACATGGAAAGGAATAACCGGTATGAGCCACTGCAAAAACATACCAAATTGTAAAGACCATCAACATTATGAAGAAATGGCATCAAATAATGAGCAAAATAACTAGCTAACATCATAATGACAGGATCAAATTCACACATAACAATATTAACCTTAAATGTAAATGGGTTAAATTTCCCAATTAAAAGACCCAGACTGGCAAATTGGATAAAGAGTCAAGACCCATCAGTGTGCTGTATTCAGGAGACCCATCTCATGTGCAAAGACACACATAGGCTCAAAATAAAGGGATGGAAGAAAATTTACCAAGCAAATGGAAAGCAAAAACAAAAAAAAGCAGGAATTGCAACTGTAGTCTCTGATAAAACAGATTTTAAACCAACAAAGATCAAAAAAGACAAAAGGGCATTACATAATGGTAAAGGGATCAATGCAACAAGAGGAGCTAACTATCCTAAATATATATGCATCCAATACAGGAGCACCCAGATTCATAAAGAAATTCTTAGAGACCTACAAAGAGACTTAGACTCCAACATAATGATAGTGGGAGACTTTAATATCCCACTGTCAATATTAGATATATCAATGAGACAGAAAATTAGCAAGGATATTCAGGACCTGAACTCAGCTCTGGACCAAGCAGACCTAATAGACATCTACAGAACTGTCTCTACCCCAAATCAACAGAATATATATTCTTCTCAACACCACATCACACATATTCTAAAATTGACCACATAAGTGGAAGTAAAACACTCCTAAGCAAATGCAAAAGAATGGAAGTCATAACAGTCTCTCAGATCACATTGCAATCAAATTAGAACACAGGATTAATTAACTCATTCAAGGTCGGGCACAGTGGCTTATGCCTATAATCCCAGCACTTTGGAAGGCTGAGGCAGGTGGATCAAGAGGTCAAGAGATTGAGATCATCCTGGCCAACATGGTGAAACCCATCTCTACTAAAAATACAAAAATTAGTTGGGCATGTTGATGTGCACCTCTAGTCTCAGCTACTTGGGAGGCTGAGGCAGGAGAATGGCTTGAATCTGGGAGGCAGAGGTTGCAGTGAGCCAAGATTGCACCACTGCACTTCAGCCTGGTGACAGAGCAAGACTCCATCTCAAAAAAAACAAAACAAAAACTCACTCAAAACCCCAAAACTACATGGGAACTGAACAACTTGCTTCTGAATGACTACTGGGTAAATAATGAAATTAAGGAAGAAATAAATAAGTTCTTTGAAACCAATGAGAACAAAGACACAACATACTATAATCTCTGGGACACAGCTAAAGCAGTGTTTAGAGGGAAATTTATACCGCTAAATGCCCAAAGGAGAAAGCGGAAAAGATCTAAAATCGACACACTAACATCACAATTAAAAGAACAAGAGAAGCAAAAACAAACAAATTCAAAAGCTAGCAGAAGCCAATAAATAACAAAGATCAGAGCAGAACTGAAGGAGACAGAGCCACGAAAAACCCTTCAAAAAAATCAATGAATCCAGGAGCTGTTTTTTTTTTTTTTTGAAAAGATTAAGAAAATAGACTGCTAGCCAGACTAATAAAGAAGAAAAAAGAGAAGAATCAAATAGACACAATAAAGACTGATAAAGGGGGCTGGGCATGGTGGCTCACACCTGAAATCTCAGCACTTTGGGAGGCCAAGGCAGGTGGATCACTTGAGGTCTGGAGTTCCAGACCAGCCTGGCCAACATGGTGAAACCCTGTCTCTACTAAAAATACAAAAATTAGCCAGGCATGGCTGGGTGCAGTGGCTCATGCCTGTAATCCCAGCCCTTTGGGAGGCCGAGGTGGGTGGATCACGAGGTAAGGAGATTGAGCCCATCCTGGTTAACACGGTGAAACCCCATCTCCAGTAAAAAAAAAATACAAAAAATTAACCAGGCATGGTGGGAGGCACCTGTGGTCCCAACTACTCAGGAGGCTGAGGCAGAATGGTGCGAACCCGGGAGGCAGAGCTTGCAGTGAGCTGAGATTGTGCCACTGCACTCCAGCCTGGGCAACAGAGTGAGACTCCAACTCAAAAAAAAAAGAGAAAAGAAAGAAAAATTAGCCGGGCATGGTGGCACACGCCTGTAGTCCCAGATGCTTGAGAGGCTGAGGCAGGAGATTTGCTTGAACCTGTGAGGCAGAGGTTGCAGTGAGCCGAGATTGCACCACAGCACTCCAGGCTGGGAATCAGAGCAAGACTCTATCTTAAAAAAAAAAAAAAAGAAGAATGATAAAGGGGAGATCACATATCTGATGCCACAGAAATACCAACTACCATCAGAGAACGCTATAAACCCCTCTACACAAATAAACTAGAAAATCTAGAAGAAATGGATAAATTCCTGGACACATACACCCTCCCAAGACTAAACCAGGAAGAAGCTGAATCCCTGAATAGACCAATAATAAGCTCTGAAATTGAGGCAGTAATTAATAGCTTACCAACCAAAAAAAGCCCAGGACCAAACAGATTCACAGCTGAATTTTACCAGAGGTACAAAGAGGAGCTGGTACCACTCCTTCTGAAACTATTCCACACAATAGAAAAAGAGGGACTCCTCTCTAACTCATTTTGTGAGGCCAGCATCATCCTGATACCAAAACCTGGCAGAGACACAACAAAAAAAGAGAATTTCAGGCCAACATTCCTGATGAACATCACTGCAAAAATCTTCAATAAAATACTGGCAAACCGAATCCAGCAGCACATCAAAAAGCTTATCCACCATGATTAAGTCGGCTTCGTCTCTGGGATGTAAGGCCAGTTCAACATATGGAAATCAATAAATGTAATCCATCACACAAACAGAACCAATGACAAAACCACATGATTATCTCAATAGATGCAGAAAAGTCCTTCGACAAAATTCAACACCTCTTCATGCTAAAAACTCTTAATAAAGTAGGTGTTGATGGGACATATCTCAAAATAATAAGAGCAATTTATGACAAACCCAAAGCCAATATCATACTGAATGGGCAAAAGCTGGAGCATTCCCTCTGAAACCTGGCACAAGACAAGGACACTCTCTCTCACCACTGCTATTCAACACAGTATTGGAAGTTCTGGCGACGGCAATCAGGAAAGAGAAAGAAATAAAGGGTATTCAAATAGGAAGACAGGAAGTCAAATTGTCCCTGTTTGCAGATGACATGATTGTATATTTAAAAAACTCCATCATCTCAGCCCAAAATTTCCTTAAGCTGGTAATCAACTTCAGCAAAGTCTCAGGATACAAAATCAATGTGCAAAAATCACAAGCATTCCTATACACAAATAATAGATTAACAGACAGCCAAATCATGAGTGAACTCCCATTCACAATTGCTACAAAGAGAATAAAATACCTAGGAATACCACTTACAAGGGATGTGAAGGACCTTTTCAAGGAAAACTACAAACCACTGCTCAAGGAAATAGCAGAGGACACAAACAAATGGAAAAATATTCCACGCTCATGGATAGGAAGAATCAATATCATGAAAATGGCCATACTGCCCAAAGTAATTTATAGATTCAATGCTATCCCCATCAAGCTACCATTGACTTTCTTCACAGAATTAGAAAAAACTACTTTACATTTCATATGGAACCAAAAAAGAGCCTGCATTGCCAAGACAACCCTAAGCAAAAACAGTGAAGCTGGAGGCATCATGCTACCTGACTTCAAACAATACTACAAGGCTACAGTAACCAAAACAGCATGGTACTCATACCAAAACAGATACATAGACCAATGGAACAGAACAGAGGCCTCAGAAATAATGCCACTCATCTACAACCATCTGATCTTTGACAAACCTGGCAAAAACAAGATATAGGGAAAGGATTCCCTATTTAATAAATGGTGTTGGGAAAACTGGCTAGCCATATGCAGAAAACTGAAACTGGACCCCTTCCTTACACCTCACACAAAAATTAACTCAAGATAGATTAAAGATTTAAATGTAAGACCTAAAACCATAAAAAACCTAGAAGAAAACCTAGGCAATACCATTCAGGACAATAGGCATGAACAAAGACTTCATGACTAAAAAACGAAAAGCAATGGCAACAAAAGCCAAAATTGACAAATGGGATCTAATTAAACTAAAGAGCTTCTGCACAACAAAAGAAACTATCATCAGAATGAACAGGCAACTCACAGAATGGGAAAAAATTTTCGCAACCTATCTATCTGACAAAGGGCTAATATCCAGAATCTACAAAGAACTTAAACAAATTTATAAGAAAAAACAAACAACCCATCAAAAAGTGGGTGAAGGATATGAACAGACACTTCTCAAAAGAAGACATTTATGCAGCCAACAGACACATGGAAAAATGCTCATCATCACTGGCCATCAGAGAAATGCAAATCAAAACCACAATGAGATACCATCTCATACCAGTTAGAATGGCAATCATTAAAAAGTCAGGAAACAACAGGTGCTGGAGAGGATATGGAGAAATAGGAACACTTTTACACTGTTGGTGGGACTGTAAACTAGTTCAACCATTGTGGAAGTCAGTGTGGCGATTCCCCAGGGATCTAGAACTAGAAATACCACTTGACCCAGCCATCCCATTACTGGGTATATACCCAAAGCATTATAAATTATGCTGCTATAAAGACATATGCACATGTATGTTTATTGCAGCACTATTCACAATAGCAAAGACTTGGAACCAACCCAAATGCCTATCAATGATAGACTGGATAAAGAAAATGTGGCACATATACACCATGGAATACTATGCAGCCATAAAAAAAGGATGAGTTCATGTCCTTTGCAAGGACATGGATGAAGCTGGAAACCATCATTCTCAGCAAACTAACACAGGAACAGAAAACCAAACACTGTATATTCTCACTCATAAATGGGAGTTGAACAATGAGAACACATGGACACAGGGAGGAGAACATCATGCACTGGGGCCTGTCAGGGGGCAGGGGGCTAGAGGAAGGATAGCATTAGGAGAACTGCCTAATGTAGATGATGGATTGATGGGTGCAGCAAACCACCATGGCATGTGTATACCTATGTAACAAACCTGCAAGTTCTGCACATGTATCCCTGAACTTAAAGTATAATTATAATAAAATAAACAGTTTTATGTGTTTCTTCAGGTCTTCATTTCCTTATGAAGGCTCCTATGTCACATAAAATTTATTAAATAACTACTAAATTAAAAAAAGACAGATGTTTCATTCATTTATTTCAGATGATCTTTGCTATTCAAATTTGAATAGTTTCTTGGGATGATATATAAAATAAGTTATATTACTTGAAAGTCATTTACATAATTGTCATTATTGATAATTGCTTATGCTAAAATGAAATAACTTTGAAAATGAATGCATGATCAATGTGCATATGTTATATTTTCTAACTTCTCATAAGAATGGTTAAAAATCTATACTTGTTTTTCTGATGGGACAAGAGTTTTGTCATTTGTGTTGAAAATTTAGATGTCTGAAGAATGAATGAAAATAAATTTTTATTTGTTTTACAAATGAAGCAGCACCACATGTTTTCCCATTCTGTTTTCTTAGCACACAGCTTTTCGATAAAAATACTGGAAATAAGCTCTTATTTTCTGTAATTATTTTAATTATTTATCATCCCTAAAGCCCTATAATTGATGTTGGATTAGAAATGCAGAGGAATTACCCTAAGAATGGGAATGGCTAATGGAGCAGAGCTAATGTATTTTATTAATATTTATAGTCTTCTTACTCTGTCCTGCAAAATTATTTAATCTATGAGCTATTTCTGGATTTCAAACTAAATGAAACATATTTGGTCAATATTGAATGACAATTCCCAATGCCTAAATAACTCAAAATCCAATCCAATGATAATTCTGCCAGAACATCAGACTTATGGTGCAACCAGAGAGTCAGAAACACATACAAATGAATGTCACTATAGAGAAGTCAAAGTCAGATCTTACAGATTTAGGAAGATTGATTTGTGTTCTGGGCTTATGGCCTTTCTGGGAATACTAGCCAAGACTCCCAAGGCTGCAGGTGATTAACTTCAAAGCACATTCCATCAAAAAATGCATAGTTTGGTTTGTAGGACCTTGGAGAAAAGAATTTTAGGTTCTTACAGGATGAAATCTGGTAAAATGGTGTATGACAAGTCAACCCTATTCAAACTGGGACCAACTTGGACCTAAAACATATTCACTGGGGCCAGGTACCATCATACACACATGTTAAAGACTAACATTTGAACCCATAATTGGGCTTACTCCAAAAATAAGGGCAGCAAAGTTGGAAGAAAAGAGGAGAGTGGATGAAGAAAAAGATCAGAATGATTTCCAAGTGATCTTCCTGTTAAGGACTGAATTATGCCCCTTCATCAAATTCATATGTTGAAGCTCTAATCCCCAGTACCTTAGAATGTGACTATATTTAGAGATGGGGCCTTTAAAGAGGCGATTAAGTTAAAATGAGGTCATCAGGGTGGGCCCTAATCCAACATGACTAGTGTCCTTATAAGAAGAAAACATTTGCATACATGGAGAGATACCAGTGATGTACACACAGAGAAAAGGCCATGAGAGGACACTGTGAGAAGGCTGCCATCTACAAGCCAAAGAGAGAGACCTCAGGAGAAACCAAACTGCTGACACCTTGATATTAGACTTCCAGCATTCAGAACTGTGAGAAACACATTTTTGTTGTTTAAGCCTCCCAGTCTGTGGTATTTTATTATGGCAGACCTAGCAGGCTAGTACACACCTAAGTAGTTTTAGATTTTTTATGATCCCAATGACTTATTCAGCTGACCTTGTTTTAGGGAATACAATATAACATAGCAGAGTTTTTTTTTTCTGTTATTTTGTAGAGATAGATTCAACGTCTATCTTAGGAGAAATCAGAGAAATTAAACCTCTTTCTTTTACTCTATTAAATATTTTATCAGATGTATTTCTCATGGTTCTGGAGTAATACATGTCTGTAGGTAAAAGAGAGAACATTTCCCATAATAAGTGTATAATGTTATGATAGTGGAAATACAATGGAGGTAGTTAGTGGAGCTCTTCATTGAGGTCATAGGCCTCAATGGAAATGCTCTCTGGAATGTCAAACAACTTATAAGCATTTGTCCACAGCTAAGTTCAGAGGGTTGGGCTGTCTTCTCAATTATCTATACATCTGTGTATTTTTTTTAGCACCTTTGGCTCTGAAAACATTAGAAATAGAGTTCGGCGAGTCTGATCTCCTGATCTATGGAAGGATGCAGCCAAAGACAGGCACCCCCATGAAAGAAAAGTAAAAGAATATTTTTTATCTTCCATTAGATTCAGAGCAATCTGAGAAAGTCAACCCACATGGTCAACAGAAGAAAATTACTCTTCATATGATAGTATCCAACTATAAAACTGAAGGAAATAATGATTAAGTATAAAATAGTGTCTATCTCAGCTATATAGAATCACATAGGAAATCCAATAAAAAGTCAACCAGATTTCACACCATCAGGAAAACTAAATATCAATGAAAAAATACAAATATGATCTAATTTTAAAATGTTCAATTCTTCCTTGTGAGAATATATTTTTTAAATATATACTAAGCCTTTCCCAGATCAAGATATAGCTTCAAGCTCATATTTCTGTTTTAACCCTAGTTTTGGTTTTGTTTCTTTTTGCTTTTTTCCTTGTTGTATTTTCCACAATAATTTTAGAGGGAACCAACTAATTCTGACATTTATACACAGCTAAAGAGTTCAGACATACTTAGGAAATAAAACAGTCGTCCATAGAAGTTTGCAAAGTATATATTGTGTATTTTAAAACAAATCCCAATACTAGTTGAACTACAGTCTGAGGTCACGTTATGAATACACTGAAGGGAAACACTTGAATTAGCCTTTTATAAAAAAAGTGACCAAGAAATAAATGAAATCTAATTGCACATCAGTAGCTATCTCTACTTAATGTTAATCTGTTCTTGATTTTCTACATATTCATTTTGATTCTGTACTCTGATCTCTATCTTATGCTGCTATATAGAGTACTGGAGCCTAATTACAGCAGTGTTTAGCGATGCCATCCTGAGGACTTCGGACTCTATCCATTGAAAAAGGGGGAAGGTGTTTACAGACAGCAATGGCATAACCAGACACATATTTTGAAAAGACAACTGGACATTCTCTGGAGGATGAATTTAAGCAGAGAACTGTAGGCAGATGATTTAATTCTCTTTCAGAAACAAGAACAATAACAACAACAAAAAAAACTTTTAAAAAACTGATAGATTCATTTCTCATCTCAAACATTTGTTGAGTCCCTGTTTTCATTTCCCTATTACATCAGAAAAGTGGTTTTCCTTAAAGAGCATGTTGGTATTTAATTAGAGTTCAGCTGTCTTTTTAGAAAGAATGAAGATAAACTTGTAATTTTTGCTAATAAACCAACACAATTTTTATGGTGTGCTTGGCAGGGTACAACATAATATAAAGGAATGAATATAAACTATATCCAACAACAGATAACGTCAATGAGGGCAGAGGCAATAGAATTGAAAAGGGAAGTGCACATAGGTTCTCTCTTCAGCATTCATGGGCTACAGCTTCAGGGGAAAGTATTTGGAACTAATTCCTGCTTGCTGCGATTTGGGTCTACTGGTCTACCTGGGATACTCTGGCTGAGCCACTAACCTCAGATTCCTATTCTTCAAAATGAAGAGATAAGACAAAATGCAGTTTCCCTATAAGCTCTACGCTGTCAGTGACTCTGTGATTTTTTTGTTAGTTAAGAACACAGCATCTCCTGTAAAAATTCAAAGAATTAGAGAATTATCCTCAATTCACATTAGAGGAAAAATCATCATTTTGTCAACATTCAGTTATGATTTTTAAATATTCTTTTGACCTTGTTTGTAACAAGGGACTGGAGTAAGCTAGCGATGTTTCACGTAGAATTTATGCAAAACGTCACTCATATTTTAAATATATCAAAGGTAATTTTCCAACATAATTTAAAATCTTAATGAGGAGAAGCAATTTTATTCATGAAATTTCCTTTAATTCTGGTTACTACCTATGCAAAGACTAAGAATGGATGCATAGCATTTGTTATGGTACTTTTTCAGATTGGCCTCTCATTGATGTCTCATTCTTTTCTCAAATCCAGAAAGACAGTCCATGTGAAAAGAGCTATTGTGCCTTGATAATTACTCAGCTGCTCTCTGTATAGTACTGCCTCCGTGCCATGTGATTTAGCAATTTTTTAAAAAAATGTTCCTATTTAAGGAACAGCAAATGAACACAGGTGGGAAATTTCTAAATATAAAATCTGTTGATTTGTAACTCAGAAGTGCAACTGTATAGCACATTAATCTTTACATTTAACATAGATGAAAACATGACATTATTTTAAAGCTTTGTTTTAATAAGAAAATAATAAATTATTTTGTTCTTTTAGAGTCATGAGAACACCATCACTCTGTAGCAACACTAAGCAATCCAAGAGTTAATGTGCTTCTCTATCTTGAGTCAAGGTAACCCAATGAATTTAATACCAGAGAAAGGAGATGGAAAGTGCAGTACAGAAAGTGGGGCTGAAATCAGATTGGGAAGAGCAAACTGTAACTAATAATTTGTATGCGGAAGTTGTTGTCAGGAAAAAATGGTTTCAGTTTTTCATCCTTATTATGGACTGACAGTTTGTGTCCCTCCAAAATTCATATATTGAAATATAATCCCCAATGTCATGGTATTTGGAGGTGCCGGTCTTTGGGGTCATGAGGATGGAGCCATCATAAATAAGATTAGAGCCCTTTTGAGGAGAGACCTGGGAGCTAGTTCTTCCTCCTTCTACCATTTAAGGTTAAAACAAGTTTGCTGTCTATAACCCTGAAGGGAGCCCTCACCACAACCCAACCATGCTGGCACCCTGATCACAGACTCAAAGCCTCTAGAACTATGAGAAATAAATTTCTGTTGTTTATAAGCTGCCTAGAATATGGTACTTTGTTATAGCAGCCTAAACTAAGACACTCCCTATGAAACTAGTTTATGCTATTGTGAATAATGCTGGGCTTAATACATAGGTCATGGGTTGATAGGTGCAGCAAACCACCATGGCACATTTACCTATGTAATAAACATGTGCATTCCACACACATACCCTGGAACTTAAAAAAATAAAAACTAGTTTATGTTCTTTTTATGATGGTGTCCAATGAAGAACCCAATTAGATATTGAGGATAATCAGGTAGCGAGGATAATCAGGTAGCAAAGATGAGGGGTCCTTGACAAACTGACTTAGCAAGGCTCTTGATAAAACTGGATTTTTCAAGGAAGTGCACAGATGGGCCTAGGAGAAGTTTCAGGAACCTAACTAAAGTTTAGTCAAGCAAAAAATCTGGTTCAAGAAAGAAGAGACATTCTTCTTTTCCTCGAACAATATAGGTCCATTTAACACCCTAACCTCAATATCTGATCATCCTTGATAACTGATTGGTTTCTCATCTTCCACCACACCTCAGGTGATGTCTGAGCACCCTGGACTGTCTTCAGTAAGAGCCCTGTTGGGTCAGTTTAACCAGAATCCCACTAATTCTTGATGCTTCTTCTTAGAAATTTTCCATTCACTGCCCCCCGCCCTGCTGCTTGGCTAGAGATTCCCTCTTGCCTATTCTGTATTTGGAGTTGAGCACAATTTCTCTACCATCACTGCAAAACACAATTGCCATGTTCTCTGTATGTATTGGGAGAGTCCTGAATAAAGGCTTCCTTATTGGGCGTTATTAACAAGTATCATTGAATCATTTTTTTTCTTTAACAATGTTAAGATATTTATCCAAGATACTTAAATTGTTTCAGATGGAAGAACGGCCTTCATTTTCAATTCACTTATAAATTTGTGGAACAAATAATGAAACAATCTTTGCAGAAATTATAACATTGAGAAAATTATAACAGGAAAAGAGATCTGACCTAACCAACTCCATCTTCCCTTTAACTTCCAAACTGCCCTTTTTCATTCCTGGGCGTGGGTCAAACTAACTTTGAGATGAATTTAGTTTATAGTTTAACTACGAAACAAAGATGATAACAGCCCCTCCCTGAAACAAACCGCCTCCTTTCCTGGGGACCAGACTGCCTTTGTAAAACTAACAAATTAGCCACAAGATTAGAAATTATGGCTCAGGAGTCATGCAGCCAGAGGCCACAGGATCACTAACCTCTCAATTGCTCCTATAGATAATGTCATTATTATAAAACCTAAGATTGGTGTTTGAGGTATTTTTTCAGAAGCTGAATTCTGATGGATTGGCTGGCACCACCTATTCCAGTAAATTCGCTCATCTGGTCTTGTGGTTCCACCCAGGGACTGGCTCAGTACAAGAAGACAGCTTCAACTCCTTATGATTTTATCCTCACCCCAACCAATCAGTATTTGCCCTTCCCTAGCCCTTTGCACCCCAAACTATCTTTAAAAACCTTAGCTTCCCAATTTTGGATGAGGCTGATTTGAGTAATAAAAAAACTCAAGTCTCCAATTTAGTTGGCTCTATACATATTAAACTCTCTCTTTTGCAATTCCCCTGTCTTAATAAACTGGCTGTATCTCGGCAGTGGGCAAGAACCCATTGGGTGGTTACAAGAATACAGGAAAAGCTTAAGATGGGGTGGGGTGGGAGTATGGAGATTGGCAACATTTTAAGTTTGATTTCATAACCATTTAAAAACCAAATAAATCTGACTGTGATTTACAGAGAAGAAACTATATCCTATAAGTACTTCCTGCAGATGTGAGTAGCTAGATTTACAATGACTGCTCATATACTAATTGACAGTTTTTAACATTTTCTGTCCTCATAGTTTTAAGTTCAGGATGGTCAGCTCTGGATGTTTGAGCCCAAATTCTCTGTGGAAGAATGAGGACAATGTGAAGGCCCCAGGACTGCTGAGGCAGAGCACATGGAAATGTATACACTACAGAACCAAGAAAGAAACTCAGCAGCCAAACAAAACTCATGCTCACGGAAACTCACTGAAATGCCAGCAGTCTGTATCATATACCACAGAAGGGAGAATTATGTTTAGTTTTTCAGATTTTACTCCATCAGAATTAAAAAGATGGCTCCTGTCACCAGTGGGTGCCTGTTGGGCCTCATAATCATTAGCTGTGGGAAGGAGAGTCAACCTCCAGTAGTGAAACAATGGTGACCCTACTCAAATGACCTGTGTGAAATGCAAATGCTGCTTGGATGCATTCTGAACCCACAAGTCACTGAGAGAGGGGATGGAAGCCATCATCTCTCTCCAATCATTATAGCTTTAACCCAGTGTCTGAAGAGGTAGGAGGGAGTCTTCCCAAGGAGACACCTCATCAGGATAGAAAAGATCAAACAAATATCCATGAGGTGCAGTTTTGATTTGAAGAGTTGGTAGGTTCTTGCCTTTACTTGATTTCTGTTGGAGAGCAGGTCCTCAACCCTTCAGATTTCCATAGCTTTTTATCATTAGGCTAACCCATTAGGCTAGTCCATCCCACCCATTCTTCATGCACCAGTTTGGGAAGGCAAACTACATTCACGCTCACACAGAAGCACCAATCATGCCAGTTTACCTGAAACTTTCTTTATTGGCTCCTGACTTCCCTTATTTTCACCTTGTGTGCTGGAAATAGCATGGGCTTTGGTGCCAAAGAGACCTTGGCTTAAATCCCAGCTAGAGTATTTATTATCCGTGGAGTTTAAGATAAGTCACCCTCAGAGTTTATTTCCCTCATGTGTAACATGGGATAATCTAGGACTATGTTAGATACTAGATGCAAAGTACCTAGCACAATGCCCAGCATACAGACACAGGTAACATAGTGCTTGGCTTCTACCTTCCAGCTCTATAATTTCTACCTTAATTACCTGTCACTGCCCCCAGGATTTGGTTGTTTGGATAGGATCTCTCCTATATTTAAAACTCAGCACCCTCAGGTGAATTTTTATTAAATACAAGTCTCTCTGTACTTAAATAATTTTAGTTTTTCCCAATCAATCCTAGGTTACTAAGTTGGTTTGTTTTTGTTTGATAAGTAATTTTTGTTGTAACCCCAAGGAACCAAACTTAATGCAGCCTCTTGGATGTAAAAAGTGTATTGATAAAAATAATGAAGCTCAAGGGTAAATTTTAAAATTTAAGTAATGTAAAAATCCCCCTAAGTAGCTCAGCTTTAATTGAAATTTTAAATCACTGAATGCTTTTAACAGGATTTCTCTCAGCCACATGCAACTTCTGGGAACCGCAAAACAAAAACAAGGAGGTTTCACTTCTTTTGATGATATGTTTTAACTAGGAGCATTGCATTCACTATCTTTCTCCCTGCGGTTTTATTCTTACTTTATAGGATTAACTTTACACTTTACAGCACTCATGGGGTTAGTCCCCGATGAATACTTCTCCAAAAGTTCAGGTATCTTTCTAGCATAGGGTTAGCACAAGGAGAGTAGTGTTTTAGTTAAGATGTCTGTGGAACAATTATTTGACACTCAAACAAAAATGCAGATAAAATTTGCATGTATTAAAATAATTAAATGTAATATATAAAAACTATACTACTGCACATAATTTTGAAAAGATAATACCTAGTTATAATTTGGTACCCTTTTCACTAGTATTTAATTATTCTGATTTTTCATTCCAACCATATATTTCATTCCAACCATATATTTCCCTGAGAGGGCAGGGAAAGAAAAATAAAGGCACGAATTAATAAAAAATAGCATGCTATCTCCGGTCAAGTGAAACTATCTATTGTCTCCAGACCTAAGAGCCTAGGAAGGTCATAGCCAATGTGCAAGATAAGAAAACCCATCTCTCCATGGGTGAGCACCCATAAGTGATGTCTCAGGATTATAACCTCGGCGAGTGCCTCCTACCAGACTGACTCTTTGCTCCCTCCCCTGCACTGCCCACCCTGTATTCCAGCTCTACTTGGGCAAGAAACTGCTGTGTAGGGTACTGATGGGGACAGAGCTTCTTCATGCTTCACTCTCCTCCCTAACTACCCCACTACAGATTTCCTCCACTGCTCCTTCAACAGACACCCCCTTCTTTCCAGGAACTCAGTGACATGCACAGGAATAGAAAGTGCAGTGCTATTCCTGCCCCTATACCTCCTTCCCCCTTTCCCCTTTTTCTTCCTGGTGCTAAATGCACTGTTCATACAAGAGATTTCCCTTTAGTGTCTGTGCTTGGGGGTCACCATAGCCTTCTTTGAGGAATAAAATGGACAGGGGAAACCAGAATATGCATGTGCCACCAACCTGTGCGTTCTGAGCTCTTGATGCTGAACATGGAAACAACCTAAGTCCAAGAAGTCAAACTCAGTGTCCTCAGAAGATAGGAGCTCTCTGAGGAAAAGAAAGAAAGCAGAACACCTACCAGATACCTCGGAGTGAAAAGTGCATCTGGCAGGACTAAGAAGGGAAAGTGTTCTCCCCTTTTTTGTTTTTGTTCAGACAGTTCATTTTGGGGCTGAGTGGGGGATGTTCACAGCCTAACTCCCAAAGTGCTATGGGAATCATGAGGATGATAAAATCTCACAAGATTCTACAAGCCAGCAAGTATTTACTGTTTGCTACCTTAGAATCTCCAAACCCCATCAATCGGGTCCTCTAACACAGGGGTCCCCAACATCCAGGTTGCAGACTGCTACCGTCAGTGGCCTATTAGGAACCCAGCCACACAGGCTGAGCTCCACCTCCTGTGAGATCAGCTGTGGCATTAGATTCTCATAGGAGGCTAACCCTATTGTGTACTGCGCATGTGAGGGATCTAGGTTGTGTGCTCCTTATGAGAACCTAACTAATGCCTGATGATCTGAGGTGGAATAGTTTCATCCCAAAAGCATCCCTGCTACCCCTCCCACACCCACCCCACAACTCCCTGTCCATGGAAAAACTGTCTTCTGCAAAACCGGTCCCTGGTGCCAAAAAAGTTGGTGACTGCTGCTCTAACAGACACCAAGGAATGGAGTCAGGGCTGGCCTGGCACAGAACACCGTGCATCCATCTTAGCCTTAACCTCTTGGGGCAGGAGGGGTTTCTCCCGTCCACCCCCAACAGCTCCCATTGCTAGAAAATGATATGTAGTCCACTCTTCCCTCTTGCTTCCTTCACTGACACTTCTGTGATGCCCCTCCTGCCAATCCACTGCTCACATCTGCTTCTGCCAGGTTACCGGTCCAGGCAGGAGAAGCCACTTATGTCCCCATGGTGTCCCTCACTGTTTCATGCATTCCATAGAGGGTAGAGAGTTTGTTTTGTGAAAAAAAAGGGAGGAGGTGACTCTGCTTGGACTCAAAATGGTGTGATGGGCTCTCCTGTGCCCCCAAACTCAGGGCACAATCTACCCTCCCATCAGATGTCACGTACAACTTTCACCCCCATCATCCTAATTCTTGCTGCAACACACGATGATCTTCATGAAACAACAAAATTATCATATGCTTTCATTACAGAAGGAAATTTTTAACAAAAGTCACATAATAAAAATTATTAAGTTACATCTTCCTTGGAGTTATTTGAAGATTTGGGGCTACACATTGAAGAATGCCATATTGTTATCTGTATATTTTTCTTCTGATTGAAATAGCAATATAAGAAAAGTGCTTTGTCATAGAATATTCCAGTCTATGTGCCCATCTTCCAAGAGGGTCATGCTGTTGCTCTAAAATATTCACCTATGCTCTTTTCCATATTGATTTTGAAATGTTCTTGTTGATTACTTGCACTCACAGAAATGTGGAAGATTCTCACTCTTCATGAAGTGAGTCCCTCTATCTGCCGCCTCTGAAATATTTGATTAGCCTGGTAGGATTGCTCCTTTCACAGGTCTGCGGAGCATCACCGGGTTTCTACAGGAGGTTGTAAATTGATATTTTGATGACATGCGCTTGTACTTTTCCATCCCTGTGCAATTTGGGCTACAGCTTGGCTTTGTAATGCTATAATGCTGTCATGATTTCCATAAAATCAGCATTTGCAATTTGCTGGCCTATAAAATAACAGCTACCTTTTGCACTTAGTATTCAATAATTATTCATTAATGGTACTAGGGCCCAAAACTGGTCAGGCTGTCTGTGTTTCTTTTTATAAATGACCACGTTCCATTCTTATATTTAGACATTACAGAAAGGCACAAATAATGATGTCAAATATTCAAGTAAACCATTACCCTATTTTTTTAAATCTGAGAAAGTTTTCTTCAGTTCTTGTAATAAGAGTCCATATCCTTTTGTGTTTAGATACAAAAAAAAAAGGAAGCAAACAAATAAATGGGAGAGGGAATTAGTATTAGATAATGGATATAAAAAGGGGATAATTGAGGAAGTACTCTGAAGAACGTTGTCTAATAAGGTTAGAATAATTTAGGAGTCATACATATTAAAAGTGGATTTCCTTTAGAAGAAACAAATAACAGCAACAGCAACAACAAAATAATTGGCTTGAAATTTCCAGCCTGCCAGGTGGTCACTCTGCCTACACAGCCTATCTTTTTGTGGCCAGATGCTGCTGCCTATCAAGACGTCACTGAGCTCACACTGCCAGAGCCTGAGCTTCCTGAGAGCAGCTGGAGAAACACCTACCCCGGTGGCCAGACCCTGAGCCCTCACACTTAAAGCTCCCTGAGAATAGCCGGGGAGCTGGGGGAGCACTGCCCTCTCCTGAGTTTAGACCCCTCCAGTGTGGACTTCTGTGGACCTGCATTCCTCCCTGACCCTCCTGACTGCTTACAGAGTACCTTCCTGTTTGTGACTTTCTTCAAAGCCTGACAACAACACTGTAAAGTTGATATTAATCACATTTATAGCTGAGAAAACTGAGGTCCAGATTGCCCAAGAATATGTGGCTTCTCCACACTCTGCCTGATGGGACCAGAAGATTCTCCCACTGATATCTGAGGTGGTGGGGCATGGGTAAGACTAAGGCTGGACTCAGACATGGATTGAATATTAAGTTCACAGTTTGCAAGATGTGCCTTTAGGCAAGTTATGAATCTTCGTAATAAAAAGGTTTCTTAGTGTAAAATGGAAATAGTATCCATTTACAATAATGTCTACTTTAAGGGATTAAATAAGATGATCCTGCAAAAGCACTTACCACAATGCTTAACACACAGTAAACGCTTAATAGATGTTAGTGGTTATTATTATCATTAATATTTTAAAATTACCTGTTCCTCCTTTAACTTTTTTCTGCGATAACTGTGGCTCCCAATGTTGCCCTGACACCTTTGAGTTTATCTCACAAACACAATGTCTCACACAACCTGAATAATCAATAAATCTCCATCAATTGACTCAACACCTGGTCCCCTGAGCCAATGTGAAGTCAGTGTGAAGGTGGAGTTGCCACCAGTGCAAACCCCTTTGCATTGCTCTTCTCCTCTAAATACAGGCATTAACTCCTTTGGCATTGCTCTCCTCTAAATACAACTAAATGCCCTGGGAATTATTCAACATGCAACAGTGAAAGGTCTCTGAGAGACAGAAGGAAGAAGGCAGGCTGGCAAGGAGGATCAACAAGTTGGTGAGCTCCCTGGGTTTTATTTTGTTCTACTATATACCTCCGGGCTGGATGCCAGACAGTCCTACAGCCAAGAACCACCAACAGTCACAGGAGGAAGGAAGGAAAAGAGGAAAAAAAGAAAAAAGGAAGGGGAGAAGGGAAGAAGGAAATGAGGAAGGGAGGGAAGGAGGGAGGGAGGAAGGAAGGAGGAAAGACAAAAGAAAATAAAGAGCTGCTTTCTCTGTCCAAATGGCCAGGAAAGGGGAAGCCCAACTAGGAACACCTTACGGAAAGCCCCAACCTCCACTTCACACAGGGGTACCTGTGTGCTCTCTGATCCACCAGCAATGCAACAGTAAAGTTCAGTAAAACAGTAAAGCAACTTCCCAGCCCCCATCCACCAACAGGTCCCATCCACCCACAGAAGCAGAGGTGAAACTCTGTGGCACCCTGCTGTCCCTCTGGTGGTATAAGGAGACACAAACCCAGCAACTTCTGCCCCAATTCCAGAAGGTCACCTAATGACAACAGGGAGCCCAAGGCCTTCTGTCCCAAAAGAAGATGGTAGCAGGGGTTGAGGAAGAGCCACAGCAGTATCAGAATAATGAAGCCAACCAGAACAGCATTGCAAGGACTCTGAAAACAAAGCTGCCACTGAAATACAAAAGTAGCCCTGACTCACTTGCTAAACCCAAAAAGGGAAACTTACTGCCAAAAGAAGTTATGACTAGAATACTTTTCAAACATAACCAAAATATTCAGGACAAAATAAAAAATCACTCACCACATTATTCAACCCAGGAAAATCAGTTTGAATGAGAAAAGACAATCAACAGAAGCCAGTACCAGCATGAATCAGATGTTGGAATTATCTGACAAAGATTTTAAGGCAGCCATCACAAACTTTCTCAATAATAATTACAAATTTTCATAAAAAAAATTTTAAAAATAGATTTTTAACAAAAAAATTACACATCATAAAAAAGAGCCAAATAGAAATTATACAACTGAACAATACAATAACCAAAACAAACAAACAAACAAATGAACTACCTCACTAGAAATACTTAACAGTAGAGTGAAGATGACACAGGACAGAATCAGTAAACAGGAAGGCAAGAGATAGGTACTAGATTGAAATGTTTTAAAACGAAGATTCTCAAAGATCTGCAGAACAAACACAAAATAACTAGCTTTCATATTAACAATGTTCCAGAAGGAGAGGAGAAAAGGTATGGTATAAAAAAGTATTTCAAGAAATAATGACTGAAAACTCCCCAAATTTGGTGAAAGATGCAAACCTACAGATTCAAGAAGCTGATTAAATCCTAAGAGAAACCCAAATAAACTCACACCAGGATACATCATAATTAAACTTCTAAAAACTAAACATAGAAAAAAATATTCAAAACAGAGAGAAATGACACATACCTATAAAGGGACTGCAATTAGAATGACAACAGATTTCTCCACAGAAACCATAAGGGGTTCCATGGAGAAAACCAAAGGGAAGTGGTATAACATATTTCAAGTGCTGAAAGGAAAAAGGGTCAAATCCTATGTGCAGGGAAATTGTCCTTCAGAAAAGAAAGAATAAGACAGAACGGGTAAAAATAGAAGTAAATTTAATAGATTATTTAGTTTATGAGGTTCTTTAATCATATTTTAGTTAGAAGCAAAAATCAGAACAAGATGTGGTATCCAATGTAAATAAATCTGAAGACAATTATATTTTAAAAGTTGGATAGTCAAGAGACACAAATGGAAATACAGTTTCTATACTGTACTTGAGGTGGTTGAATTCAATACCAGTGAGCTTGGTAAGTTACATTTGTATATGGTAACACCTAAAGCACCAACAAAGAAAACTATACCAAGAGACATAGTAAAAAATCTTATAAATAAATCAAAATTAAGCTCTAAACAATATTCAGGTAACCCACAGTAAGGCAAGAAGAAAGAAACAAATTAGAAACATAGAGCACAAACAGAAAACAAATAAATGCAGGTGGAAAATGGTCTGATCCCTAACAATTATTAACATAATTATGGTCTAAATATACCAATTAAAAGGCATAGACTGGCAGAGTGAATTAAAAACCATAAGCCAACTATATGCTATCTTCAAGAAACTCACTTCAAATACAACACGGGTAAGCTGAAAGTAAAAGGATGGAAAAATGTGTATATTATGCTGACATTAATTTTTGAAAAGCAGGAGTGGCTATATTAATATCAACAAAAGTAGACTCCAGATGAAAAACTTTTACTAAGGACAAAAGTGAACATTACATAATGATAAAAGGATCAGTCCACCAAGAAGCCATAGCAATTCTAAATGTGTTTACACAAAGCAATAGACATTCAGTAACAATGAAGCAAAACCAATGTAGCTGAAATGAGAAATAGACAAATCCATAATTAGTAATTTGGAAACTTCAATATTCTACTCTAGGAAACTGATAGAACTACAAGACACAAGACAAAAAATCAGCAAGGATGCAGAAGGATTCACCAACTAATAGCATCTAATTGACATTTATTGAATATTTACCCAACAACTATAGACTGTGCATTCTTTTTCAGTGCCTGTGGAACATTCATCAAGAAAAACAATATCCGGGGACATAAAATCTACCTTCACCAATTTTTTAAACAAGTATGTTCTCTAGTCACAATGGAATCAAACTAGCCAGTAAGAGAAAGACAACAGAAAAATATTCAAACACTTGGAAAGTAACACTATTTAAACAATCCATGGGTCAAAGAGAAAAATCTCAAAGGAAAGAAAAAAATAGAGAGCTGAGTGAAATGAAATCACAACATACAACATTTGTGGGATGAAGTAAAGCAGTGTGGAGATGGAAATGAATGGCACGAAATATTTACATTAAATGAGAGGAAGGATCTGAAACAAATAGCCAAAGATTTTACATTGAGAAGCTAGAAAAAAAGAGTAAAATATACCTGAAGAATGCAAAATAAATAAAATAATAAAGAACAGAAATCAATGAAATTTAAAACAGGAAAACAATAGTGAAAATTAACAAAACAAAAAGCTGGTTATAAAAAAAAACAATCAATACACCTCTAGCAAGACTGAGAAAAACAAAAAGAGAGAAGATATAAATCACCACTATCAAGAAGAAAACTAGAGACATAAAAACATATCCTGCAGCTACTAAAAACATAATAAAGAAATACTATAAGCAACTTTACACTTATCAATTTGACAACTAGAAGAAATGGACCAATTTTCCAAAAACCACAAACTACCAAAATTCAGTCAAAACAAAAAAGGTAACCTAAACAGACCTATAACTACTAAATAAATTAAACTTATAATGAATAACTTCAGAAAAATAAATCTTAAAACTCAGGTGGTTATATGGAGAAGTTTTAGCAATCATTCAAAGAAGAATTAAGACCAATTTCACACAACATTTTCCAGAAATAGAAGAGGAAGGAGCACTTACTGCCTAATTTTTATAAAGTCAGTATTGCCATGATGCTAAATCAGACAAAGATAGAAGGAAAAAAGAGAGGAAGGGGAAGGAGGGAGGGTGGGAGGAAAAAAAGTTTTTTCCTCATAAATTTAGAAAATGTTAGGAAGTGGAATCCCACAGGGCACAAAAAGAATAATACACCATAACCAGGAGAGATTTATTCCAGATATGCAAGGCTGATTCAATATTCAAGTACCAATCAGCATAATTCACTATATCAACATGCTAAGGAAGAAAAATTATATGATTTTTATCAATTGATGTAATCCAAACACAAAACCATTTGACAAAATTCAATACTCATTCATGATAAAAACTCTTAGAAAAAAATAGGGAATAGGAAAAGAAAATAGAGGGTGAATTTCTCAGTCTCATGAAGAACAGCTACAAAAACCTATAGCTTACATGTATACGGTAAAAGATTTAGTGCCTTTTCTCTGAAATTTGTAAAAAGGCAAGAATGTCTGCTCTTACTACTCTGATTCAACATAGTACTGGAAGTTCTAGTCATTGCATTAAGGCAAGAAAAATAAAGCTAATACACATTGGTAAAAAATAAATAAACTGTCTGTAGCTGATATAATTGGCCAAACAGAAAATCCCAAGAAACCTATAAAATGCCTCCTAGAATTAATAAATAATTTCACTAATCTCATGGGATACATGATCACTCAAAAATTAATTTCTTTTTTATATAATGACAGCAAAAAAGTAAAAACAAAAATCAGAAATACAATACCATTTACAACTTTTTCAAAGAACATTAACTACTTAGGAATAAATCTACCAAGACAGTTATAGGATTTGTATGCTGAGAATTATAAATGCTGGTGAAAAAAATTAAAGAAGACCTAAATATTTGGAAAGGCATATTATGTTATTGGATTGGAAGGCTCATTATTGTAAAGATGTCATATCTTCCTAGATTGATCTTTAATGCAATTCCTATCAAAATATCAGCAAGCTGTTTTGTAGGCATAGACAAGCTTCTTCTAAAATCCATATAAAAATGGAAAGGGTCTAGAGCAGCTGAAACAATTTTTAAAAAGAAGAAGAAAGTGGAAGGAATCACTCTTTCTGGTAGTTAGACTTACCATACAGCAATCAAGACAATGTGGTATTTGTGAATATACAGGCCAGTGGGGCTGAAAATAGTGAACCCAGAAATAGATCTATACAAATATGTCCAATTAATTTTTGGGGGGAGGCGGGGGATGGAGTCTTGTTCTGTCATCCAAGCTGGAGTGCAGTGGCGTAATCTCGGCTCACTGCAACCTCCGCCTCCCGGGTTCAAGCGATTCTCCTGCCTCAGCCTCCTGAGTAGCTGGGATTACAGGCGTGCACCACCATGCCCAGCTAATTTTTGTATTTTTAATAGAGATAGGGTTTCGCCATGTTGGCCAGGCTGGTCTTGAACTCCTGACCCCAGGTGATCCACCCGCCTCAGCCTCCCAAAGTGCTGGAATTACAGGCGTGAGCTACAGCACCTGGCCAATTAATTTTTAACAATGGAGCCAAAGAATTCACTGAAGGAAGTATAGCCTTTCCAATAAATAGCCCTAGATCAATAGGACATCCATAGGCAAAACAAAACCAAAAACAAACATACAAAATACTGACCAAAATCTTACACCTTAAAAAAAAAGACGCAAGGCCGGGCGCGGTGGCTCACGCTTGTAATCCCAGCACTTTGGGAGGCCGAGGCGGGTGGATCATGAAGTCAGGAGATCGAGACCACGGCGAAACCCCGTCTCTACTAAAAATACAAAAAAATTAGCCGGGCGCGGTGGCGGGCGCCTGTAGTCCCAGCTACTCGGAGAGGCTGAGGCAGGAGAATGGCGTGAACCTGGGAGGCGGAGCTTGCAGTGAGCCGAGATCGCGCCACCGCACTCCAGCCTGGGTGACAGAGCAAGACTCCATCTCAAAAAAAAAAAAAAGACTCAAAATAGATTATGAACTTAAATGTAAAACATAAAACTATAAAACTTCTAGAAAAGAATGTAAGAAAAAAATCTTCAGGACTAGGGAAAGAATTCTTCAACTTGACATCTTCCATCCCTTTCTTCCCTTTCTCACCTCACCCTTCCTGCTGGAAAGTTTTGCTCTCACTAAGTCATCACCTGAGAGCTTGCTGACTTTATAACTAGCCATACAGGGCACTTCTGAGACTTAAAGAGATGTTTATGGTGCATCTTAGCCTCTTTAGTCTATTATAATACACAATTTGATTGTTTTATGTTTAACTGTGCATTTAAAAGCACTAAAACCTCTCTGCCTACATGAAGACAAGAATTAAATCTTCATTTTATAAGACAATTTCTTTGCCCTCTCAATTTTGATTAGAGACATGAACAGTATTTTCTTGCTAGTCCCTGCTACAGCAGTCTAAGTATCCTCCCTTCAAAGTGCCTGGTGTGTTTGCCTACCTGGAGTAGCAGATCCTGTGTCATCCAAATTGTTTCTGTGAGCGGACATCAATGAGAGGCTTACATAGTTATGAAAGATGCTCCATATAGCAACCCCTTCAGGACCCACCCTCTAGTCGAACAAGGATTGAGGATATCCAAAAGAAAATGACCTTCCCTTAAAGGGAAAATACTCTACATCCAAGAACTCAACAATACATATGAAAATAAATTGGAAAACATGTATAAGTTCAAAACAAAAAATAATATTTCTACCAACATAAAAACTATATATAAAATAATATCTGTGATTTTTGGAAGTTGTTTATATCCCAAGTATGGGTTTTCATTCCAAATGTAGAGGTAGAACATACAATACTACAGAACTGGCCTTCCAGGGGCTGCTGCCTCTGCCTCAGTCAAATGGGGGAATCAAATGCCATGGTGAAGGGACTGGGAAGCTGCGTGCAGAATGGTTCGCTCCAGAACTGTACTGCTAGGCCAGAATGAGCAAAAATCAGGTGCGCCATAGCAGCCTCACACCACCCATGAAACTAGCACATGGCCACCAGGATGTCTGGTACTATGCACAAAGATACAAACAGCTGCAGGACCCTCCCTGCCAGAAACAGGAGAGAATGCAGCAAAGACACCTGCAGTTTCACTCAGCCTCTCCACACTCAGGGTGTGTGACTGTTGAATCCCAGGAGCCTTAATTATAAGGGAGTGCAAAAGATGAAGGTGCAAGAGCAGAAAGAACAGAGAGAACGACTCTGAGGCCATCCCCTGTGTCCTCCACACTCACCAGTGTATTCCCCGTGGAACTAGCCAGGACCTATCGTATCGTGTCCCTGTTGATGGAATGAACACAGAACAACTGAATGAGATCTTATCTTCCTGGTGTTTTTCCCAAAGGAGTCAGACATGGAATTTCATGAGATATTGTACCATTTAAAACATAATACTTTGATAATCCTTTTTGTTTTTCCTAAAATTATTAAGGGCTAAGTTGTTTTCCTCAACAAAACTAATTCCTAAATGCTTATTGGTCTGTTCGTATAACAAAGGATCAGATGGCAGTGGCCCAGCCTGGAACAGAGGGTGGCCAGTGATGACAGGCAAGGGAATGGACAGTCTGTCCCTGCGCAGGAAACAGTGGTCTTCTGATGAGTCTGATTGCTTTATCCTTGTGCTGCCTCCCTTTGAATGAGTACCTCCAGTATTAACTTTCCTCCACACTTCCCGGGGGCAGATCACACGAGGGGCCCACATCAGTCAAGGCTTCCCTCTGCTAAGAAACCAGATTGCTCTTTTGTTGAAAAGCTCAGTGCTGAAGAACTGAATCAATCATGTCAGGCAAATAGTATCTCCTCTTGCTCACAAAGTTCTTCCCGGGAAAGCAATTTCACAACCTCCATTGATAATCTGTTCTATTCTTAACCTCCTGCTGCCAGAGAGACGCCCTAGTTACGGCCAGCTAAAGAGATCTGTCATCTGGTGTTAAAATGGAAACTTTCCTGTTAATCCTAAATACAGTAAATTCACTAACTTGGAAAATCCTGAATTTGAGAAGAAAGTCTAACAAAATAATTTCTCTCTAGGAACTCAGCATTTAATTGGTATAATTCCTAGATTAAAACTTGAGGCCGGGCACAGCCTGGCCAAAATGGCGAAAACCCATCTCTACTAAAAATACAAAAAAATTAGCTGGGTGTAGTGGCACGCATCTGTAATCCCAGCTACTTAGGAGGCTGAGGCACGAGAATCACTTGAACTCAGGAGGTAGAGGTTACAGTGAGCCTAGATCGGGCCACTGCACTCCAGCCTGGGCAACAGAGTGAGACTCCGTATCAAAAAAAAAACAAAAAAAACTTGAGATATAAACAAGCCCCCACCCCCCAACAAAAAAACCCACTAGCAGCCTTTATCATTTTTAGGAGATAACTGATACACTCTTTAAATTTATCCTTCTCCTTGTATGGCTAGTATCAAGGATTTTAAGTTCTGAAAAATTAAATGAGAATGTGTTATAACAATGTGAATGTACTTAATGCCCCTGTGCTATACGCTTAAAAACAGTTGACGTGGCTATGCTGAAAAACTAGCAAAATGCACGCTGCTAATATTATTGTGATCTCATTAGTACCACAGGCTGGTGGGCCTGGGGAAACTGATTCATACACAGGCTGTCGAAAACCACATATCCTACTCTTTACCCTCAGTGCTGGAAATGCCCTCTCTGGTCTTCTCTTCTTTTTAAATATTGCACATTCTCCCAGATCCAGCCTAAACACTGCCTCCTCCTTGAAGTCTTCCTGATGTCCGGAGGCAGCATAGGTGTCTCCTATTCCTGGCCTTCCATAGCAACAGGAGGTCAGGTCCATTTTAGCATTTGATTAGCTGTTGTTCATTCTCATATGTGTAAACCATGAAGTGTCTGAGACAGGTCTCAATCAATTTAGAAGTGTATTTTGCCAAGGTTAAGGACATGTCCGGAAGGAAAAACATGGAATCACAGAACCAGTCTGTGGTCTGTGCCTTTCTCCAAAGATGATTTTGAGGGCTTCAATAGGTAAAAGGGAAAAGTGGGCTGGAGGGGCAAGAGGGAGGGTATGGTCACAATCCTGAATCCACATTTTTCAAGAGAAATGGAGCCAGTAGGAGAATAGTCAACTATGTGTTCGTCTTGGGCCCAGTAAATCAGCATTTTTACATAAGGTAAGGTGAACATAGAGTAGCTACTTGTGGAGATATTTAATCTTTTATCTGTAGCTCTCTGCTTAAGAACAAAAGGAAAGATAGCTCCGTGCAAGACTGAGCTTTCAACTTAATTTTTTCCTTTGGCAGAGTGAACTGGGGTCCCGAGTTTTTATTTTTATTTCACGTATGTGTAGCCTCACATGAGCAGAGAGAGGATAGGAACCACACCATAAACTCAGTCTACCTGAGACTGAGTACGGAGGAAGGGCTTTAGAAAGTACCATTCAAATTAGACTGATATATTTAATAGCCTCAAAATGTCAATGCCATCATAGTCCTGAAAGATGGAAATACCATTATAGACCCAAACTTGGACTAAGTTTTTGAAAGAATTAGAATCTAATACTGCTGTGAAAGCCACTTACAGGATATCCAGTTTCTGGCCTTAGCAGAACAGCAAGGGCAAGCCACCAACTTATCACAAATAATAACAAGCACATAGCTGTCAAATGCCCTTGTGACCTAAGAGACCAAAATAGATGTCTCTTTGTCTACTAAGATGGGTGCTAAGGATAAGGAAGCAAAGTTATCTACAGGTTGGGGGTCTAGGGTTTGGCTGGATGGCAACTTCCTAAATCCTTATGGCTACAGGAAAAACCATACTCTTGCTAAACTTCCTAACAACGGGAGCTATCAGGCAGGTAATCAAACCCCTGCTAACTCTGATTTACAACCTAGACCATTACAACTCTGACTGGACAGAGAACTGGCCTTACAAACATCCTTTTCTGATGAGCAACGTCAGACCTTAAGCTGGTTTCAGTAGCTTCTATAGAGGCTGCACACAAACTGTCTCTTTATGTCCCACAGTTCACCTTTTGATGTAAAGAGGCAAATTCCACCTCATTTTGATGCTAAAGCCCTGCCCCTAAGTAAATATGTCATGTATGTTACATACATGCCCTTGACTCCCCTCATAAATATGTATAGCTTTTCCCCTAAACCTGTCAAATTTGTATGACTCTGTTGTATAATACAGGCCCTGAGAGGCATAGAGACCAACCTGCTCTCTCCCTCCTCAAAAACAGAGCACCTGCAGTACACACCAGATATTGCCCTTGGTTTGCAAACAGGTATTGCCAGTAAAGGTCTCCTCTCTACTATTTAGCTATCCTGGTGGTTTTCTGGATGACACCTTTTCTCATATGATTCATAAATCTTTAAAAGACCTTTATGGTTAAGGGAACTCTATGGAAGATGTTTTAAAACTATTCTGTCTATTGTGCCTAGAAGTTACTCAAAGGCAATTACTTTATGTTCAATTACTTTAAAATTCTGCAAGCATTGTACAAGCAAATTAGCAGCAATGTTTTAATAATTTCGAATAATTAAATTCTAAATAAAGTAAACATCAAGTCTTTTCACTAGCATTAGCACACAGTTCTTAAGTGTGCTAAATAAAGGAAGATATAGGTAGTATATGTTAAACTAATTCAGTAAACATTAATAATAATTTATATTAATAGCTGAACAACACTGTCCCAGCAATCATCATAGGCTATTTAATTTTGTCTCTTGCTTTCAAAGTTCTATCTTTTTCTTTATGTCCTATCAAGTCACTTTAAATCTAGGTATTGATAATTCCTAAGGATTGAAATAGACATAAGCAATCTAGGCCAAATCATGATTTCTGTGACCATCCCTAGAGTTTTATATACATTATGGGCCAGAACTCATACTCTATTGGTGCAAGGATTGCATTTTATAATTCCCAATTTCTCTATAAGAGATAGCCTAGTTTATGTTTGCTTTCAGAGGCATAACAACACCCTTGTACTTTAAGAATGTGCTGACTAACAGTTGGGGGTGACCTTGATGTACTTGTTAGATGAACAAAGCCTTCCAATATTTTGGAATGAGTAATAGTCTTCCAAGTGAAAGAACATCAAGTATCTAATTGTGACAGCCCATGAAGCAATTTGAAATCCAGATTCTTCTTGAACATTAGCATGGAAACTTGCATTATCATTGCAATTCAATATATGACTTCATTTTTAAGACTTTTTATTATGGAGAATCTCAGAGACACACAAAAGGAAGCAGAATAGTATTTAAAATCCCCATGTCTGTTCCCCAACTGCAGTAATTATAGCTAATCTTGGTTTATCTGCATCCTTGAAAGAAATCAAAATATTTTTACCACAAAATATATTTCTTTGCCATATTTTGAGATGGCTGTCAGGGAGCCAGCAGAAAGAAATAGCCCTGCAAAGCTGTCTTTTGCAGGGGAAATTTGCATTTGTAGACAATCTGCATTAGTGCAGCCAGGTCTTCCCCTGTGGGGTCTAAGATTAACTGGAAGTCTGAAAGACCTTTAAAAATCTGAAAGAAACATTTCCCATCTATCCTCTCTGTTGACTGCTACCTGTATGGTTTCATCTACATAATACTCTACTAGCCTCTACTAGCCAGGCCTCCTCTCCTCCCACTCCCATAAACCTCTTTTTGCCAAGGTCCAAGCCCCTATTTTCTATGTAACTTCAAGACAGTATATTAGCTTCTGCTCCCTGTAGGGGGTTGGGTCACTATGATCCAATAAATTTGTATGCTTTTCTTCCCGTTAATCTGCCTCTTAGTGATTTTTAGCAAATGGTCACAGGATGAGGGGGATGATTTCCCTTGGCCCCTACACTCCCATCCACATTCCATTCTGTTGACAAAAAGAGTCAAACTCTGTAAAATATTTGAAGAGATTTATTCTGAACTCAATATGAGTGACCAACGGCCTCTGACGCAGCCCTCAGGAGATCCTGAGGACATGCGCCCAAGCATGGCTGAGCTACAACTAGGTTTTATAGATTTTAGGGAGACATAAGTCATCAATCAATACATGCAAGATATACATCAGTTCACTCAAGAAAGGCAGGGCAACTGGAAGTAGGGGCTTCTAGGTCATAGGCAGGTTCAAATATTTTCTGATTGGCAATTGGTTGAAAGAGTTATTATCAATAGAAAGGAATGTCTGAGTTAGGATAAGGGGTTGTTGAAACCAAGGTTTTATCATGCAGTTGAAGCCTCTGGGTAGTGGGCTTCAGAGAGAATAAATTGTAAATGTTTCTTATCAAACATAGAGTTTGTTCTATCAGTAATTCCAAAAGGGAAGAGGGTATCACGAGGCATGTCCAGCTCCTTCTTCTCATCATGGCCTGAACTCGTGTTTTAGGTTAACGTTGGAATGCCCTTGCTGAGAAAAGGGGTCCATTTAGATGGCTGGGGGGCTTAGAATTTTATTTTTGGTTTAAAATTCCCATATTATTTTGAAGCAAATCCCATACAAGTTTATCTGTCATTTTTTCAGTATGTATTTCATCCATCAAATTTTCAGTTATGTTAAAAAAAACTCATTTTTTTAACATAACCACAATACCAATAACACAGCAAAAAAGTGACAATTAGTCCTTAATATTGAATGGAATAAAATATTTTACTCCAAAATATATTTGTTTCACTTATTTTGAAATGGCTGCCCCAAGGCCAGCAGATTGAAGTGCCCTGGCAAAACTGTCTTTTGTGGGGGAAATTTGTATCTGTAGACAACCTCCCTCAATGCAATCAGACCATCTCTTTCTAGGTCTTTCCTGAATCTAGGAGAGATTAATTGAGAGTCTGACACCTTTAAATGTCTGAAAAAGAGATATTTACCATCCATTCTCTCTGACAGCTACCACCTGGAAAATTTCCTCTATATAACAAGGCCACTGTTGCTGCTTGTGAACAAGCCACTTCCCCTCTCCCTCTTATAACCTGTCTTGCCATTAAAACCTGCTTTTAGCCATGCCCTGAGCCCTCATTCTTTCTGTAACCTCCAGATGGCATAGAGGCTTCTGTACCTCACTGGTGGATTGGGTCTTCATTCCAAAGGCCCCTGTGTATACACGTTAAATACATTTATATGCTTTCTCTCCTATTAATCAATCTGCCCCTTGTCAGTGATTTTCTAGTGAACCTTTAACAGGTCAAGGGCCTCAGGCCCTACAATATCATTTAGCGGGCCCTTGACCTGCTAAAAGTTCACTAGAAAATAACTAATGATTTTCAACAATCCATTGTTCAAATTCTTAATTATCTCATAAATATCATGTTTTTATAATTTGCTTAAATTAGAATCTAAATAATATCTATACACTACAATTGGTTATGCCATTCACATCTTTTTTATCTAAAATCTCTCTCCACCTCTCTTCTTTTCTTGCTACTTATTTGTTGGAGAAATCAAGCAGTGGGGCTTGTGGATTTTCCAATAGTCTGGATTTTGCTGATTGCATCCCCGAGGTATAGTTTAACAAGTTCCTCTCTCTTATTTTCTATAAATTGGAAGTTGGACCTAGAGGCTTCAACAAATTCAGTTCCTATTGTCATCGTTTTTTCCAAGAACATACGGTAAGTAATGGAGTATTCTTCCATCAGAAGGAACATAATGTCTGATTGTCTCCCTTTTTGTGAAGTTAGCAGCCATTGATGGCCATTACCTAGATATATTAATACATTAAGCACTCTAAATTGTGTTATTCGAATCCTATCATTTCTTCTTAATTTCTTAGCTGGAATACTTCCATGATTCTTCATTGCAAAGCCAGCTTTAGGAATTCTAAAAAAGCCTTCCATTTACTTAAATGAATATGATTAACTCATGATGAAATTTTTAAAGTCTAATTTGAAATTCAAGAGCTGAGACTGAAATGCAAAACTAATCATCAACCCTCCCCTTCCCTGGAGCAATAAGCCTTAATCACAAGCCCTAGCCTTAGTAGAACAGAAAAGCTGCAAGAAGGAAACAAAATAACAAATGTTTGTGTAGTGTTAAATTCCAAAACTTTATTCATACATTTATATTCAATTAGAGAGATTGGAATTTTATTTGGGCATTGTAAGTACTGTGGTATCCTGGTAGGAAGATGCGTTCTGGAGGCTTTGAAAAGCTCTGTGTCTATGTAGAGTGCTGGCTCTGCTATGGCAGAAGGTCAGAAATACTCCTTTGTCCATAGGGAAACAGGTACACAGGCCAGTAAGGCATTTTTTACTGTTGAAAAATTGGCTTATTTCTGTTGTCTCCGTCTTTCTTTTAGCTTGGTTCTGACTGGAAATTTAGAATTGGGCTTCAGTTTCAAAGTGAGGCATGTGTCAGTGGGCTGAGCTCTTTGACACGATGTGGGAGTCAGTTTGGAGCTCACACATGGCCCTCCCAGAGCATTTTCCTGCCCAGGGAGACACCTACCAGAGGAGACAACCTTCCTGCATTAAGCTCATTAAGTCAGCAGGAGGTTCCTGTGGGAAGAGCTAGGGAAGCTAATTGCTGGCAGCTGGAGGGCCTGTGCCTGCTGGAACCACTTTTAACTTTTTTTTTTTTTTAAATAACAAACATTTATTTATCACAGTTCTGGAGGCTAGGAAGTTCAAGATCAAGGTGCTGGCAAATCTTTGGCTGGTGAGGGCCCTCTTCCTGGTTTGCAGATGGTCATCTTGTTGTATCCTCACATGGCTGAGAGAGAGAAAGAGATCATCTCTCTCGTGTCTTTTCTTATATGGGCAGTAATCCCATTTATAAGGGCTCTGACCTTATGACATAACTACCTCCAAAAGGACCCACCTTCTAATACCATCACATTGGGGGTTAAGATTTCAACATATGAATTTTGGGGGAACAAACTTTCAGTCTATAACGGCAGTCTTTTGACACTGCTTGAGCCACACATAGATCAAAATTATAAGGGGAATTAGTTATATATATAATTTTTAGTACAATTTTAGACTGTATGGGAGCCCATTCTGTGTTCATTTCCTCCTTTTTTCTTAAAAATTGTCTATTTCTTTATACTACAGAACTTATCCATGTGTAATTTATAATATTCAAGCTACTCAGAAACACAAAAATAGTATAATGAACCTCACTTTTAACTTTTGCTTTGCCAGCAGCCTAGGAAAAATGGAGGGCTTACAGGAGGGACACCAGGAGACAGAACCACCACATGTGCATTGGGCTTGAAGATGTGAGATTCAACTCCATCCCCTGGAGTCTTGGCCAGAGTCCAGAGCTGCCCGCACCTGGGGCTACCCCAAGAACGGCTCGTGGGCTCTGTGCCCCAGGCAGAGGGCCAAACAATACTAGTCACTGTATTTTATGCCATAAACATTGGGACAAAAGGTCTGACAAAATATGCTTGTTCCAACGTGTGAAAAAGTGTATAAATAAATCATGTTTATTCAAATAATCATCTTCAGTAGTAAGAACAAAATTAAGAAACGGGAACCATAACAGAAATTCAGGAGGCAGAGAGAAGGCACATTTGAACAACTCTCACGCGGAAGAGTCCTCCATCCCCATTGCTCTGTGAACAGACCAGTCCATCAGCTCCTACTCAGTATGCTCCATCTCTGCACCTTTGGTCTCTCTTCTCAGTTATTTACAGGTTTACCTAGAGAATAAATCAACCAGCAAGCATCTTGCCCACAGGCATGGTCTTATCTTTAGTAATTCTTCCTGTCACAGGCTCCTGAATGCAACTCACCAGCAGGGACCCAGCAGCTTCCCTGGTCTCTGCTGATCCTGGTGCAAACAGGAGAAGACTCCTAGCCTGTGACAATTACAGGGCCTCGCACTATCAGGTCATGGGCCCAATTGTGGCAGGCCATGCCTCCCTAACGGGTGAACAGGCAGGCCTCCATAACAACTGTGTCAGTACTGACTGAGTAGTTAAGTTATACACTAAAAGCTGATAAAGGCAATGTCCTTACACAAAGGCTGGAATGTAACAAGAGCCCATCAAGAGTTTTGCCTAGGCCTTTCCTGGGCCTCGAATCATGACAAGATAATGAAAAACTTCTTAACAGGACCTGTTTAGGATTAAACAACTTTTATTGAAGGTCTGAAGAAACTCCCTAGGCCTCCACAAACAAGTTTATTGGGGGTCTGAAGGAGCTCCCCAAATCTCCATGATTTAGCAGGAGACAAGATAAGGGTAATCAACCCAGAAAATCTACCTATTTGGATTAAGTAAATTTACTAAGGCTCCAGAGGAAGGTCTTCAGGACTTAGACATTAGTTACAGATTAGAAGAAATTAATCACTTATGTCTTTAGATGAATGCACATTTACATGTAGACATATAGCTTAGAAGGTATATAAGCTCTGGAAAACTTGGTAATTTTGAGTTGATCTGGCAATAATTTGCAGGCCTTCTCCCTGTTACCATTTGTAAAAATTAAAAAAACTCTCTTCTTCCACAGTTCATCTGCATCTCGTTATTGGGCTGCGAGAATAAGCAGCCTGACCTTCGGTTTGGTCCGGGAACATAATCGCTAAGGGCAAGCAAAGACTTCGCATTCTTCATGTGTACCTTATTTCAAGAAAATTCTTAAGAATTCTGCCCCCTTAGTAGATTACTGGATTTGGAGAATAGGGATATAATGATACATTGACAAATATAAAATGCCTTGCCCAAACTCAGAAAACAATGGGCATTTTTGTTATTTTAGCTGAAAGAGTGTGGCTCACCTAGTTAGCCTCCTTTATTTCTAGGGGATAATTCTAAAGCATCGTGGTAACTATCATTTTTTACCTGGGCAGTGAAAGCTACAGAGTTTCAAGACCAGTCACCTGTAAATAATAATTCCTATTTAGTTGAGCAGTGCTCAATATTAGCAATGAAATGCATGCCAGTTATTTTCCTCTCCCATACTATGTACGTTCACAGCCTTAATACTGTAGAATGCAGTATTTTAAAGGGTGAGCTCTGCAATCAGGTTGCCCAGTTTCTGACAGTGACTTCACCACTTAATAGCTCTGAGACATTGGATAAGTTACTTAGCACTTTTTAGCCTTTGTTTCCCCATCTGTCAATTAGGGGTAATCATCATTCCTATCTCAGAGATGGTTAGAGAAGAGACAGCAAAACAATGCTCTAAAGCACTTAACCCATAAGAAAGACTAACCTATGAGAAGTTCAAGGAGTATTATCATTTCCCATCCCCACAAGAGATGATTAAAAACATGGCCGGGCACGGTGTCTCACATCTGTAATCCCAGCACTTTGGGAGGCCAAGGCAGGTGGATCACCTGAGGTCAGGAGTTGGAAACCAGCCTGGCCAAAATGGCGAAACCCTGTCTCTACTAAAAATACAAAAATTAGCCAGGCATGGTGGTGGGCGCCTGTAATCCTAGCTACTCTGGAGGCTGAGCCACAAGAATTGCTCGAACCCAGGAGGTGGAGATTGCAGTGAGTCAAGATCGCACCACCTCACTCCAGCCTGGGCGACAGTGTGAGACTCTGTCTCCATCTCAAAACAAAACAAAACAAAACCCAACCTTTTGTCTGCTTTCTGCACAAACAGAAGCCAAGGTGTTGCTTGACCTTGATTAGCAATAGGAAAGGGCCTTGTTGGAGCATGCTGTGCCCTAGTGATTCTCCCCTGCCTCGGGACACCAGAGGGCCAGTCCTCTCTTGGACACAGTGAGAGGAGCAGCTGTGACTAACAGGCAAGTCTTCACACATCTGGATCCCTCTACGGATGGAACAGTTTCCTGTGAGATCTTGGATGTTATTTCCAGATTACTCTCCCCACTTTACAGCTACCACAAATTCCTGCCTCTGTCATGATCCATTCTGTATTCACCAGGGAGCAATTATCAGGCTGGGGAGACCATCTGGAAACTGGTGGATGGATGCTATAGTTTTCTTGGTGTTTTGCAAACGCTCCAGCAGCCCAGCCTCTGGGGAGGTAAGAGTGGGAGAACAGCCCAAGGGGCAGCTGCCTAGAGTGCTTGGAGAAAGCAGGTGCGTACATGTATTTTCCAAGCCTTGCTCCTTGGAAACTAGGATTTCCTTGCAAGCAGCAAAGCTAGGGTAGACTTGGAAAGATAACACAAGTATGGAAACACATGAGTTATCACTCAAGTCAACAGAGAAGCTCTGGGTCAGCAAGACCCAGAGGCTATCTTGAGTGTGCAGTCTCTAATTAATCTTTTTCCCAAAAGTTGTCTTTTGAGCCTTTTCATGACTTCATTTTCTTCTGCAGTGGCTACCCATCCCAAACCCCTCCCTAAACCTTGTTCTGTGTGAACTGACTACAGCAGCACAGTCTTGGCCTATTTATTATACTATCCAGCAGTATGTGTTTGTACGTGGGGTGTTTTGGTCATACTGGAACCACCTTTGCAAATATTATATGAGTGAGAAAATTATGGCAGTGGAGGAAATCTGATCTAGTCAACCCCACTCTCGCCTTTAGCCTTCAAGCTGTCTTAATTATTCCTGAGCTTAGGCTGGGCCAGTTTTGGGAGACATTTAGTTTATAGTTTAATGATAATAGCCCTTCCCCCAAATTTAACCACCTTTGTAAAGCTAATGAAAGACCACCAGGCTAGGAGGAAGACGGGAGCCTCAATTCTGCTAAGCTGTAGACACAAATGATTGCCAGCCATTATTCTGGAAGTCACAACTTACCCAATAATTCCCGCAGATAACATCAGATAACATTTGGCTCAAAAGGCCAAAAGATTGGCCTTTTGAGATACATTTTCACGTTTATTGCATGTCTGACACCAGCGGCTTCACTTGGACCATCTTGTGGGTCCTTCTCCTGTGGCCCCACCCAGAAGTGACTCAGCACAAGAGAATAGCTTCAACCACCTATGATTTCATCTCCACCCCCATCAATCAGCTGTAAGCACCCATTGCCTAGCCAAATTACCTTTGAAGAACCCCTAATCTCCAAGCCTTCGAGGAGATTGATTTGAATAATAACTCGGTCTCCCATGTGGCATGGCCAACCTCATGTCTATTAAATTCTTTCTTCACTGTAATGCTACGGTCTTTGTGAATTGATTTTGTTTGTGCAGTGAGCAGGAAGAAACCGTCGGGTAGTTACAATATCCTAATACAGCAAATTATGATGCACTGACCAGGTCCTTTAACCTGACCTGGTGGTCTTTTTTCTTTTTGTGAGACAGAGTCTCGCTCTGTTGCCCAGACTGGAGTGCAGTGGCATGATCTCAGCTCACTGCAACCTCTGCCTCCTGGGTTCAAGTGATTTCCGGCTAATTTTTGTACTTTTAGTAGAGATAGGGTTTCACCATGTTGGCCAGGCTGGTCTCAAACTCCTGACCTCAAGTGATCTGCCTGCCTCGGCCTCCCAAAGTGTTAGGATTATAGGCTTGAGCCACTGCGCCTGGCACTGGTGGCCTTTTCACCGCACCTCAGCTATCCTTGTCCTTATAATTAAACCAATCCAAACCACTTTACATTGTCTTCTCTCCTTCTTTGTTTCTCTCCCATCCTAAAGAGAGGCTGCCCTGAACAGTTTCCTCTAAGTTTGCTAAATTAACATCTTAGTTCTTCCAGGTAAATGCAGTATCTTTCCTCTCTTCCTAATTCATAAAGGTCCCTGCTGATGGCATTTCTCTCACCACACCTCTAATGAGCTCCCTGCCTTCTCACTGGTTGCTCAGCCTCTGAAGCACCCTGTGCCTCACAAGCTGAGCCAGCCAGTCCCAGCTTAAGCCTGCACTTGTCTGCCCTTCTCTGTGGCTTTGCCTGACTACCTGCCCCCCACAGCAGACCTGCAAGCTCTCCTTTGATTGGCTCCCTTAGGGCTCTGCACTCTTCTGCCCCAATCTACCTACTGTGGGACATGTCAAGACACATCAAAAAGAATATTGAGATGAAGAGCTTGTGCTCATTTATTATTATCACAATTTTCTACTCTACTAAAAACATATTTTTAATATTTAAATAAAATATCATGAGTGGTGGTCTTCTTACTCCATTCAGCCCACAGCTGCTTGCCTATGCTCTTATTAAAGCAGGATCCAGTTCCATGCACCTAGCAACAACACATTCATAAATCCTAGATACTGTCCCACTGGACTGAGCAGAAGGAACCAAATTAATTATCTAGGTTACATCCTCCTCATCTAAAATAAAAGCTTTAGAAGTAGGATAAAAGGCTGGGCGCAGTGGCTCACACCTGTAATCTCAGCACTTTGGGAGGCTGAGGCGAGTGGATCACCTGAGGTCTGGAGTTCGAGACCAGCCTGAACAATATGGTGAAACCCTGTCTCTACTAAAAAATACAAAAATTAGCCAGGCATGGTGGCGTGTGACTGTAGTCCCAGCTACACGGGAGGATGAGATAGGATAATCACTTGAACTCGTGAAGCAGAGGTTGCAGTCAGCTGAGATCATGCCACTGCACTCCAGCCTGGGTGACAGAGCGAGACTGCATCTCAAAACGAAACGAAACAAAACACAAAAAGTAGAATAAAGGCCAAGAAGGGATCAGCCCTTTGCTCTGCTTTCTAGGGGTTTGAAAAGAAGCAGAGTCAACAGAATATGGTTCCACTTCTAATCACAAACCAAAAATGATGGCAGGACATGAACATGGGGGCAGGCAGAGGAAGCTGCACATTCGGATCAGATGCTCCCATTCAGACTAAAGCCCAGAAAAGAAAACACATGTTTTCTTCTTCCATGTGTAACCGTGAGACTAGGTTGAAATTGTATTTCAGCCCAAGTAAGTATAAAATGGGGAAAATCCAAGAAATCCAAGTCATAATGAGCCACACGGCCTCTGAGCAATAGCAAAGCCTTTCAGAAACTTTACCAGATGATTTGAAAATTCATTTTTAAATATTCTAAAGTAACTGTTGTGCACAGCAACCAAAATGCATTTTTTGTTTTTTGTTTTTGTTTTTGTTTTTAATGAGAGATGAGAATGAAAAGAGGCAAAATTTCCCAGAATTAGGAAAAGGTTTTCACAAGTGTTTAAAGTTCTCAGTAGTGCTTTCAAAAGCAGGCCAGATAAGATGTCTCTTTAACTTTATTTTTCCAGTGACCTCTTTTGCCTCCCAGTGTTCAGTTTTATTATATTTATTTATTTATTTATTTATTTATTTAGAGACGGAGTCTCCCTCTGTCGCCCAGGCTGGAGTACAGTGGCACCATCTTGGCTCACTGCAAGCTCCGCCTCCTGGGTTCATGCCATTCTCCTGCCTCAGCCTCCTGACTAGCTGGGACTACAGGCGCCTGCCACCACGCCTGGCTAATTTTTTGTATTTTTAGTAGAGACGGGGTGTCACCGTCTTAGCCAGGATGGTCTCGATCTCCTGACCTCGTGATCTGCCCACCTCGGGCTCCCAATCAGTTTTATTTTTTAAGTGCTCTCAAAACTGTGACTAACCATGAGCTCCCTCACAATCCTTTAGACTGTAATGACAAATGTTGCATTCTTGATAATTTTCAGGAAATGTGAAAAAAAATTATGTGGTATTTTTCCTAAATTTTACAAAAGTTTTAGAGTATGATTCAAACACCACTTCAAATATGATTCTATTTCCAAATGTCTCAGTTTAGAAGCCACGTTCCCAATTCCTTGGACATCTTCTCAAGCTGAGGTATCAACAACCCAGTCTGGAGAAATTTGCTCTGTGCAGGCACGGGGCCATGTGCAGCCACTTGGATGTGTGCTGGGGACAGAAGCAAAGGGGCTGGGGCCTGCTGTCTGCTGCCCTGCATGGCCCATCACCAGGTGTGGATGGCCCTGGATGTGTTCTAATGTGTTTGATTGAACCTCAGATTCATCCCAGCATTTCTCAGTGTGCTCCATAATGACAGATGATGTTTTCCTTGAGTATATTCAGCTCTTACCATTTCAAAACATAATGCTCTCTGCTTTATTTTCCTATCAGATCCTATGTTCCTTAAGGGCTGAGACCTTGTGAATCATTTTGTGTCCTCCTCCAACATCTGGCTGGAACAATGTTTTGTACCCAGTGAAATCTCAATGAAATTATTGAGTGATAAATGAATATATCAACGTCTTCTCTTCCAAAGATTCTCCCCCCTCCATGCTTCCTTATCCCTAATTTTCTTCCACATATTCTAAGCTCTGTTATTGTATAGTAGCAAATCAGATCAGTTCCAGGCACCTGAGGGCCTGAAGGAACTTGTCGGATTCATCCCACTGTCTGTAGAACTCTGGAGAGGGCAGGTCTAAGGCAAAGATATTGGTGGGATGGCCACAGACATGGTCATAGGAGGGGAGGAGAGGCAGTAGGTTAGAAAAGGAGATGGGAGGAAGTATTGTGAGGTGGTTAAGAACAGGCTTTGAAGCCACCTGCCTGGACTCACATCACAAGCCTGCAAGAGGTAGGTCCCCTTCTGCTTCAGTTTCCTTGGGTGCAGAATAGAGATGAGACAGTACAGTCCTCATAGAGTTGCTATAAGGATTAAAAGTCTTAATATGGGTGAGTAACTTTGATAGTGTTTCTGGCATATGCTAAGCACTCATGTTTCTTGGTCTTACTGGAGAGGGGCAATTAGAATTTAAAGGATACAGAAGTGGCCAGGCAAATGAGCTTGATATTTGTCTATCTATTTTTAGCTCTCATTTCGTCAAAAGTTGGTCCTGGTTCCCACATAAATCTGTCTTGCACATGGCAGTGTAGACAGGAAGGGGAGAAAGGGACTGGCTCTGAATCCTTGATGGAGCTCCACAAAGCCCATCTGAGTCCCAAATTCCTCAACTGGAGAAGGCTGCGGATGCTAGAGAAGAAAAGCAAAAACACACAGCATACAACACCAACCAGCTAAACAGCCTGAGAAAGTCAGCTCCTCTCTCTCTCTTTCTCTCTCTCTCTTCTCATATATGTTGAATAAAGAATCCCTGCAATGATTTTGGAGTTTAATGAATCAACTCCTTATATTTATTTCTCTAAACCAAGCATCCAAAAAAATTGGAAATATTGAAATACTGAGAGTGCACTGACTCTGTTGAGATCACACCAAAAGTCAAGGCCCATCACATCCAGATCAGGGCACTTGTCTCCAATGATATGAGAGGGCATGTGGATAAAGCACTGGTGCTTGGGGAACCTGACCCAGCACAGAAGGTGCTACTTGGCACAAGGCTCTTCCAGCACTACCAAAATCATGGAGCATCATGTACAAGCAGGTGTTCCTTTGTTTGTTTTTGCCTTTCAGTACGAACTGTAAGGACAGTGGTCTTTGCTCTGCTTGTTTGCTTCTTATTTTCTTCGTGTTGCTTCTTACTTTCCCAGATCACCCTGAGGGAACACATTTGTGACCACACATAATCGGTACTATTTCTGATGATGATATTTAGAGATTATTCATGTACAAGGAATTTTTATTCCTGAAAATGTCGTTGAAAAGACAAGCTGCTGTCAAAATGATTGAAAGGCAGGTAAATTCTCTGGTTTCTCTTCAGATCACACGAACACATTGCCTTTTAAAAGGTAGTTAACTAATTGACTGAAAGCTGCAGTCTAATTGCTTCTGAATACTTTGAACTGCAGATGATGTGTGTCCAAAGCTCTGACTCTCCTGAGAGTTCAAAGGAAATTCCAGGAGGGCACAGGATACACAAACACTCCTGTGTGTGACCAACAAGCACAGTGACTGCCAGGCGTGGTCTACTGCCTGGTTGGCAGTGCTTGCCTTTCCTGGCAGAACACCATCAAGGAAGGAGACTGACGTGAATGAACACATGGATTTCTCCAGAACACAGGTCACTTGTGTCATCTTGAACTTGAGAAAATGGTTTTTCCAGTATACGGTAATTGAGTTGGTTTTGAAATAAAACCAGTATGAAAACAATGTGTCTTTCTCTTTTCTCTTCCCAGAGCTTAACCATAGTTACAAAACTAAGAATATTGCTCCTTGACTATCGATTCAGTAGACTATTACACGTAGTCAGCAAACCTAAGCCATGGAAGAAAGGGAATTGAATGTAGAATTTGGACTTGCTCATTACATCAAAAAGACACCTGCACACATATGTTTATTGCAGCACAATTCACAATTGCACAGATATGGAACCAACCTAAGTGCCCATCAACCAATAAGTGGATAAAGAAATATGCTATATATACATCATGGAATGCTACTCGGCCAGGAAAAATAATGAAATAATGTCTTTTGCAGCAACTTCGATGGAACTGGAGGCCATTATTCTAAGTGAAGTAATGCAGGAATAGAAAACCAAAAAGCGGGCCGGGCATGGTGGCTCACTCACACCTGTAATCCCAGCACTGTGGGAGGCTGAAGCAGGTAGATCACCTGAGGTCGGGAGTTCGAGACCAGCCTGACCAACATGGAGAAACCTCGTCTCTACTAAAAATACAAAGTTAGCCAGGCGTGGTGGCACATGCCTCTAATCCCAGCTACTCGGGAGGCTGAGGCAGGAGAATTGCTTGAACCCAGGAGGTGGAGGTTGCACTGAGCCAAGATCACGCCACTGCACTCCAGCCTGGGCAACAAGAGTGAAACTCCATCTCAAAAAAAGAAAATCAAATAGTGTTTGTTCTCATTTATAAGTGGGAGCTAAGCTATGGACACACAAAGGCACACAGAGTGATATAAAGAACTTGGGAGACTCAGAAGGTGAGAGGTTGGGGGGTGGTGAGGGATTAACCAAACTACATATTGGGTACAATGTGTACTACTTGGGTGGTGGGCGCAGTCAGACTTCACCACTATCCAATTCATCCATGTAACCACAAACCACTTGTACCCCTAAAGCAATTGAAGGAAAAAATAAAGAATTAGGACTTGCAGGTGTGGCACAGTAGCTCAAACCTGTAATCCCAGCACTCTGGGAGGCCGAGGTGGGCAGATGACCTGAGGTCTGGAGTTCGAGACCAGCCTAACCAACATGGTGAAATCCCATCTCTACTAAAAATACAAAAATTAGCCAGGCATGGTGGCACATGCCTGTAGTCCCAGCTACTCAGGAGGCTGAGGCAGCAGAATTCCTTGAACCCAGGAAGTGGAGGTTGCAGTGAGCGGAGATGGCGCCAATGCACTCCAGCCTGGGTGACAGAGCAAGACAGAAAAAGCAGCAAAGGAGTAAGTGGGACATTTGGGGATTTTTTTTTCTTCTATATAAAAAAGAAAAAGAAAGGAAGAAAGGGAGAAAGGGCGGAAGAGAAATCGTAGTTCTTCCTAAGAAGAATCAGAAAGAAACTGGGCTCTGTGAAGAGCTATAGGAAAATATTAACTTGGTAGACAAAGATAAAGAATATAAGGGAAAAATCTGTGTGACTGAGAAATGGCATATGTGGACTTGCTCAGGATATTAAACATTTAAGGAAAATGAAAAGGAAGAAGCCATTCAAGATACCATGAAATTCCAGAGAAAAAGTCCACTTTTCTGTGGTTGAGTGAGCACATTTTGCTCTACTGTGATGAGGGTCTTCCTTGAGAAGCATTGTGGAATGTAAACAAAAGATAGTAGGTGAAAATATCAAGTTGTTGGCAATTTAAAAAAACCACCAGTAACTAATTACTACAAAAATCTCTGAAAACATATTTGTTCTTCTAGCTACTGTGCCCAAAGCTGCCTTTTTTTATTTCACCAATAATTATAGACATTATGTTCAGCCTCCTCCTCTGACATGGTTACTATTCACTGACTAGAGCTCAGCCTTGTGAGAGAATCTCAGGGGGAGGGGGAGGGCAGTATAAATGAAGTTGACAATCAATAGAATGAATCATTCTACGTGGCAGGCACTGTGCGGTTTTCATATGAACCTCTCAACAGCCCTACAAGCTAGGTAATATATCTAATTCACAAATGGGGAAACTGAGTCTCAGAGCAGCTATGAAACTTATGCTTGTTTGTGCACTTGCTGGTCAGCCTGTGCATTTTCCCCTTCATCTCACTGCCATTAGCTGGAGAAATAAAACTGACCCACGAAGCAATGAATAAGCCATATAAAGTAATACTATGCTGGAATAAATGAGGGAATACATGGGAGGAATTCAGAAGAAGAACACAGAAATTCAGAAGAGATAAAAGATGACTGAAACTTCGCAGAAGACAAATGCTTTTCAAAAGGCATTTGCTTTGATGGGGAACATGGGATATGGAGAGGCGGGCTTGAGAAACAGCGGCATGACTGCTCAAAGGATCTTCCAAGCAAAGGTGCCGTGGCGGTCAGTGGCCAGCATGGTGAGAAAACAGAAGTCCTGAAGTGGATCCATGAATTGCTGGAAGGTCTGAGTCAGGTTAGAGGATATGTGAGCCTCTAAGTTCACTACAAAATTTATTATCCAAATAGGAAATTTTGAGGCTGAAAGGGAGCACTAACTGGATGAAACACCGTGGTTCCTGATACAAGGAAGGAATGGCACAGGACAAATTGGACTGTGCGGTCATCCTACACTTGATCCATATCCCAATAAGTCCAATCAATGTTAAGTAAATTAAACTAACCTCTGAACCCATCGTCACTGTAAGTAAAATTTTACATGTCTTTTTGTATATGCATTTCCTAGGGAGAAGATTCGTGGTTTTCTTAAGCTTTCCAAGGACGTCTGTGCATCCCTTCCCCACCTGCCCCACCAAAATGCTTAAAAACTGCCTGATCGAGGCCAGGCGCGGTGGCTCACACCTGTAATCCTAGCACTCTGGGAGGCCGAGGCGGGCGGATCACAAGGTCAGGAGATGGAGACAATCCTGGCTAACATGGTGAAACCCCGTCTCTACTGACAATATTAAAAATTAGCCAGGTGTGGCGGTGGGCGCCTGTAGTGCCAGCTACTCCGTGGCTGAGGCAGGAGAATGGCGTGAACCCGGGAGAGGGAGGTTGCAGTGAGCCGAGATCGCACCACTGCACTCCAGCCTGGGCGACAGAGTGAGACTCCATCTCAAAAAAAAAAAAAAAAAAATTGCTATTTGTTTGCCCCCTTGGTGCTTCAAACTCCACATGTGGAAAGATGCACTCAGGAACTATCCCTCAAACCTGCTTCTTCCTCACCTTTCCCTACAGTGGGAATGGCACCTCCATCCACCTAGTTGCTCAAGGTTGAAACCTGGAAGTCTTTTTTACTCCCTCTTTCTCATAAGTGCAACCTCCAGGCAAGCCCCAGTCTGGAACCCACTACTTCCTAACTGTCTCGCTCATCAACCCCCTTCTCCCTAACCTAACTGCCAGTACACTAGGCCACGCCAGCACCATCTCTGCCTGAAATCCTGTAATGACCACCTAATTAAATAACCCCTCCTGCCTCCTAATTAAATAGCCCCTCCTGCCTCCTCCAGCCCACACTCCATGTGGCACCCAAAATGTTCTTTTTAAAAACCCAAATATAATTACGTTATTTGCTGGCTTAAAATGTTTTCACTAATTCCCTTTGACCCTAGAAAAAGAAGTCCCACATCAACAAACAGCCTAGAAGTTCCTAAATAATCTGGTTCCTTCCTCAACTGTGACATCCGTGTCCTCCCAGTCCCTCTCCCTAACGATAGGTTCCATGCTCATAGCATCCTACATTCATTGTATAGTACCCATCACACATGTGATCACCTGTTCATACCTGTCTTTCCTGCTGGGTTAAAGCTGTCAAGCAAGGGCCCTTAAGAAGCCAGTATATCTCATGCCCTAATCAAGTGCCTGCACATAGAAACTTCTCTAGAAATGTTTGTTCAATGAATGAATGAATGAATGAACAAATCATATATGACCATCAGTCTTACGTATACGCACACACCCCTGTGATATGAACTCTAAGCACAGCCTCTAATAGCAAGTTGAAGCAGTGGTGGTAGAAACAATAGCGGGAGGCAACAGCAAGGGAAAGCCTGGCTACAATATTCCTTCTGGTGCCCTCGTTCAGATCACCAGACCACGGGAACTTGCCACTCTCTTCCGGCTCCGTGCTATACAGGTCCTCACCCTAAGAAACATTTACATCAACTGTGGGAACTTACACCAGGCCTATGCAAACACATTACTCAAAAAAGACACCTCTGGAGTTCAATAATTACTTATAGAACAAATGAATGGAAAGTCAGTGGCCCTTGTCAAAATTGTGAAATTTGAATGCTCCTATGAGCCACCCCGGTGCCCTTTAACTTTCCCCTCTCTGAGGAAATGACTGCAAATGAATTCGGTTTTAAAGGTATAAACGACTGCAAAGGTGCAACGTTTTACCACCTAAGGGTCATTCTACAAAAATAGAAATAAAATTTTAAACCAAATGAGTGTACTGTACATCTAAAATTCTAGGCATTCACAAGCTGACACTTTGTAAAATAGTGGCCTCCTTGATACCGCTGCCCACACAGCAAGTGAAACTGCTTTTTCTGCCCATTTCCAAAATCAGCTCTTTGGGCTCAATTGTTTCATTTTCTGCTGCTGTTTCCTGCTATTCAAACGCTCAACTAATTAGCCGACGGCTGAGCCCAAGGTGCCTCCTTTATACAGTTCCTTTTGACATCTCACCCTCCCTTCCCATCATTCTATATCATACTCCAAAAAAATGCAGTTTTAAGGAGACCACCTCTTCTATGAAAAAGAACAGCCAGGAATCACTTACTAAACAAATACTTGTGGAGTTTAACTGTATGTAAATGAGTAGACCTTAAAATTGGCCATGATTTTTTTCCTATTGTTAAGTTTGACCCATTAAATTCTTCAAAATTAAAGCATTTCCACTGTTTCAAAACCAAGAGTAAAGTTTGGCAGTTTTACCACCCCCTGGATTTGTTTCAAATTAAAACTTTGCCCTCATCATAAGGGGTCCCAATGATATCAGGATGTTCTTTTTTTCCTTTTCTATGCCCATGACTGTGTCTGAGGAAAGGACTAAGAAAGCCATTGTCTGTTGTGGCAGGAACTCTTTGTTAACAACAACAACAAAAATCCTAGTTACAGTGGCTTCTCAGCAGAGTAAGCTGTGTAGTAATGGTATTTATCCTTTCGAGATGAATTCTGGGGAACTGCTTTGATTTTGAATAGTAAAAGAGTGCTGAGTCATGGAACACCTGCAATACTGTATTAGTTCAGGCAGTTCTGCTAATAAAGAACTGCCCGACACTGGGTAATTTATAAAGAAGAGAAGTTTAACTGACTCACAGTTCCACATGGCTGGGGAGGCCTCAGGAAACTTACAATCATGGTGGAAGGGGAAGCAGACAGGTCTTACCTGGCGGCAGGTGAGAGACAACGTGTGTGTGCGCAGGAAAACCTACCATTTATAAAACCATCAGATCTCGTGAAAAGTCACTATCACAAGAACAGCATGGGGCAACCACCCCCATAATCCAATCACCTCCCATCAGTTCTCTCCCTCTACACCTGGGGATTACAATTCAAGATAAGATTTGGGTAGAGACACAAAGCCTAACCATATCAAATACCAAGCTGGGAGTTCTTCATCATGCAATAACATATGAAAACTTGTAACCAAAGACAAAAACCACATGATTATCTCAATAGATGCAGAAAAGGCCTTTGACAAAATTCAACAATGCTTCATGCTAAAAACTCTCAATAAATTAGGTATTGATGGGACCTATCTCAAAATAATAAGAGCTATCTATGACAAACCCACAGCCAATATCATACTGAATGGACAAAAACTGGAAGCATTCCCTTTGAAAACTGGCACAAGACAGGGATGCCCTCTCTCACCAATCCTAGTCAATATAGTGTTGGTAGTTCTGGCCAGGGCAATTAGGCAGGAGAAGGAAATAAAGGGTATTCAATTAGGAAAAGAGGAAGTCAAATTGTCCCTGTTTGCAGATGACATGATTGTATATCTAGAAAACCCCATCATCTCAGCCCAAAATCTCCTCAAGCTGATAAGCAACTTCAGCAAAGTCTCAGGATACAAAATCAATGTGCAAAAATCACAAGCATTGTTATACACCAACAATAGAGAGCCAAATCATGAGTGAACTCCCATTCACAATTGCTTCAAAAAGAATAAAATACCTAGGAATCCAACTTACAAGGGATGTGAAGGACCTCTTCAAGGAGAACTACAAACCACTGCTCAATGAAATAAAAGAGTATACAAACAAATGGAAGAACATTCCATGCTCATGGGTAGGAAGAATCAATATCGTGAAAATGGCCATACTGCTCAAGGTAATTTATAGACTCAATGCCATCCCCATCAAGCTACCAATGACTTTCTTCACAGAATTGGAAAAAACTACTTTAAAGTTCATATGGAACCAAAAAAGAGCCAGCATCGCCAAGTCAATCCTAAGCCAAAAGAACAAAGCCGGAGGCATCACGCTACCTGACTTCAAACTACACTACAAGGCTACAGTAACCAAAACAGCATGGTACTGGTACCAAAACAGAGATATAGATCAATGGAACAGAACGGAGCCTTCAGAAATAATGCCACATATCTACAACCATCTGATCTTTGACAAACCTGAGAAAAACAAGCAATGGGGAAAGGATTCTCTATTTAATAAATGGTGCTGGGAAAACTGGATAGCCACATGTAGAAAGCTGAAACTGTATCCCTTCCTTACACCTTATACAAAAATTAATTCAAGACATATTAAAGACTTACATTTTAGACCTAAAACCATAAAAACTCTGGAAGAAACCCCAGGCAATACCATTCAGGACATAGGCATGGGCAAGGATGCCTTCATCTCTGAAACACCAAAAGCAACGGCAACAAAAGCCAAAATTGACAAATGGGATCTAATTAAACTAAAGAGCTTCTGCACAACAAAAGAAACTACCATTAGAGTGAACAGGCAACCTACAAAATGGGAGAAAATTTTCGTAACCTACTCATCTAATAAAGGGCTAATATCCAGAATCTACAATGAACTCAAACAAATTTACAAGAAAAAAACAAAAAGTTTTTTACAAGAAAAAAAAACTCATCAAAAAGTGGGTAAAGGATATGAACAGACTCTTCTCAAAAGAAGACATTTATGCAGCCAACAGACACATGAAAACATGCTCATCATCACTGGCCATCAGAGAAATGCAAATCAAAACCACAATGAGACACCATCTCACACCAGTTTGAATGGCCATCATTAAAAAGTCAGGAAACAACAGGTGCTGGAGAGGATGTGGAGAAATAGGAACACTTTTACACTGTTGGTGGGACTATAAACTAGTTCAACCATTGTGGAAGTCAGTGTGGCGATTCCTCAGGGATCTAGAACTAGAAATACCATTTGACCCAGCCATCCCATTACTGGGTATACACCCAAAGGATTAGAAATCATGCTGCTATAAAGACACATGCACACATATGTTTATAGCGGCACTATTCACAATAGCAAAGACTTGGAACCAACCCAAATGTCCAACAATGATAGACTGGATTAAGAAAATGTGGCACATACACACCATGGAATACTATGCAGCCATAAAAAATGATGAGTTCATGTCCTTTATAGGGACATGGATGAAACTGGAAACCATCATTCTCAGCAAACTATCGCAAGGACAAAAAACCAAACACCGCATGTTCTCACTCATAGATGGGAATTGAATAATGAGAACACTTGGACACAGGAAGGGGAACATCACACTCCTAGGACTGTTGTGGGGTGGGAGAGGGGGGAGGGATAGCATTAGGAGATATACCTAATGCTAAATGACGAGTTAATGGGTGCAGCACACCAACATGGCAAATGAATACATATGTAACAAACCTGCACATTGTGCACATGTACCCTAAAACTTGAAGTATAATAATAATAAAATTTAAAAAAAAAAGAAAAAAAAAACTTGTGAAGTTTCTAAGTCATTCAAGAAATTTTTTGAGTGCCCCAGACATGGTTTTCAGTGTTAGGAAGACAGCCATGAACCAGAAAATAACAGCCCCTACCCTTGTAAGACTTCCAGTCTAGTGGTCACGCTTGTGAAAGGTTCAAGTGCATAGAACGGACTGAAGGTTTGAGGTGGAGGAGCAAGTAAGAGGCTTTCCAGCAGTGCAGGCTTTATGCACACATAAGACCAACAAAAAGGTGGCAAAGATGACTCCAAGGTGTTGAGTCTGAAGAACTAAATAGCTGTTATTAGTATTAAGAGAAAGATAGGATTTTGAAAGAATTTGGAGAAAAAGCTGATGACTTTGATTTTATATACGTTCAGTTTGAGGAAAGATTATAAAATCTAGATGGAGATGCCCAACTGGCAACGAAAATCCTAGACCTAAAGCTTAGGAAAGGAAGATTTGAAACTCCAATGAAGAAAGACATAGCAGGCATTATAGCAGTATCTGAGGTTGACCAGAAGAAGGTAGAAAAGAGAATAGGGACACTAAACTCATCTTTGCATCCGAAGTTGAACAAAAAATCCTACATTGTTTGCATTTTATCATCCAAGTTTACACCCACAACTGTGGTGCCTGTGAAATATTATGATAAAGGCAGAGAGGAAATCTATAATTCAGTGCATTCTCTCCTCCTCAAATGAATGAAAGTCAGATGAGTCCACACCCTAGAAGGGAAGAGGCTGGCCAGGATTTCTGCCTGGATCAGCTATTTGCCAGAGCCCTTGATGGTCTGGAATCCCTCAGAGCAGCAGGTCCCAAGCTCCTTGTGCCTTTAATTAATAAGAGAGATCACTACGTTTCAGGCCTATGTTGTTTGTAAGAGAGATGAGGTTAGACAGTTGCTGAATGTATTCCAAGGAAGGAATTCATGACAGAAGATGCCTGATCCAGATATTCAATTACTACTGCAAATCCCATGGAAAGACTAGCTTTGCTGGAGAAGAGAGGGGCATGTATCAGGGAAGTGGAAACTGATAAGCTTCTGTTCTCTCTAGAAAACATGTGAAACAAGGAGCAGCTTGGAAACTACAGGTTTTTAGGTATTTAGAAACCAAGACATGTTGAAAATAAGATCCTAAAACAGTATGCTATGCAAAGATCAACTCCTAACCAACTGAAATGGTGTGTTATTTTTCTGACGTCAGGGAAGACTTAAATAATTTGGGAAGAAGGCTGCCCAGTGGTATGTATAGAGGAACTCTCTCAGTTTTAAAATTGTTTAAAGAATAGTGGCATATTTATGTTAAGTTGTACTACTCAGAGATCACACACATCAGCTCCCAATATAAAATAAATAAGCAGGACATTTAAATAAAACAATATAATTCAGGAAGGAAGACAGCAACTGGGAACACAGTGGATTTGAATAAATCAAGCATCATGATAGTGTTAACTGCCATGAAATTCAGTGTACACTCAGAAATATACAAGTAGGACAAAATATTTTTAATGCATCACATAAATCGTCTATACAATGTTCTTACCAAATGCTAATGGTTGTTTCTGTCTCCACAATAAGGACATGATGGTCCCGTTCTAAACCTGATCTGGTCAAGGTACCTCTGGGATATTGGTCAAATTTGAGTGCCCCACTGGAAGCTGTTCAAAGGAAAACAACTACAACAGCAAATAAATCAAACGCTTTCCAACAAAAGGAATTATTGAGGAGGCTTTAGACATTTACCTTAGGAAAAATAATATTTAAGAGGAGTATGGTACTGCCAGCGGATATTTTAGAGGGTTGCACTTATTTTATATAACTATGGATGGAAAAATAACAACTAATTTTTTCACTTAACAAATATTTCTTGAGACTCTGCTATGTGCTAGATGTTTGGTATACAAAGTAAAAACAGATGTATCCTTGTCCTCTTGAAGTTTACAGTCTAGCACAGGAGGAAGTAACTAATCAAATACCCACACATACAGAGGTGACAAATTCTACAAAGAGGTGCAGGCCATAGGAAAGCATGTAAAAGATGAATTCGATGAAACCAGTTGGCTGGGAATGACTTCTTTACAGAAGTGATTCAAACAGGTACAGATGTGGGCTTACTACTAAGAAAATCATTTAAAGAATCATTCAAGAATGGTCAGCTTCCAGAGGAAGTGAGCCTCTCATCACTAGAGGCATTCACATGGCTTTTGAATGGCTGGTTGCTGGTTGATTCATAAAGGAAGTCACCCACTGGAAGGGTTATACTATTTAAGGTGAGAATCCATCTAACCCTGAGATTCTGGGAATCTACAAACAGTAACACCAAGCACCCCCAAGAAAGCCTTGCCAGTGGGTTTTTAAGATGTCTGATTAAATATTGCCCTTCAGTTACAAAAGTACGAAACTAAGCAACCTGAGACATTTGCATACCTGTGTACATACGCTTGTACACATACAAAGATTTATATTTTTATACATCTATGAGTATATATAGAGATATGTTTTTAATTGCAATAAGAAGCATTATTATTTTATCAAAGCAATGCCATCACCCCTACCATTCAATCTACCTCTTCTCCATGATTGCCTCTTTTCATTTTCTGACTAGTTAAATAGAAATACAGTTTGGTAGGATCACGAGATAGAGCAAGGATTAAATATACTTAATGATGTGCATTTGCTAGGTATTTTTGTCTTAGTACACAGATTGTGATTGTTTTAGAACAGGAGTCCACAAACAATGGCCTGTAGGGCTGTCTTTTTAAATTTATTATTTATTTATTTATTTATTTATTTTGTATTTTTTAAAACCAGAACATTTATTGCATGACTAATCGTTGACATTAAGATGAACTGGATGCTGCAACAGCTGCCCTCTTGCGTTTAGGTGTTCTTCCTTCACGGAATCCATGCCTGAATCTGCGGTATACAATTTTTAGGTGCCTCATTTGACCAGTTCTTGTGGTATTTCAACTTTTAGCCTTGGCACTCCAGTTACACTTTCTCTTGTGCTTGGCAGGGTAGCCACATTTGCCACAGGTCAACTTCTGAAGGTGGTAGGCCTTAGAGCCACAGTGGTGGCACAACGTGTGCGTCTTATTGTGATGCTTTCCAAACGATGATGTTCCCTTCGTCATCTCGCTTCTGTGGCCAAGACCAGAAATAAACACAGCCACACTCATTTATTGACATACCATCTAATGGTAATTGCAACACAGACTTTATGACCTGCAAAGCCTAAAGTTTTTACTATCTGGTCATAACAGCAAACATGGAAGCTATCACACTCCTAGGATTGTTTCAAAGACAACTGCTAGATATAAATAGGTTGATTTGAGTAGCAATGAGGATAGTAACTGCAATGTAATAAAACATTAAATGTAATTAAATTAAACCTGTACATTCACATGTATTAAACATGCACTGTGTCTGGAACACAGACAGAAACCACTCATTATTTTGAAAACTACTAAACATTCATCCTGTCTTTTCTATACTCAGGTTAATCTAAGAATGGATAAGGGGAAGTTTCTCTCTATAGAAGTATTCTAGCTAATAAATGAAAAATAGATAAAAAATCAGAATTTCGCCATTTTACAATTTCTAAGAAAGTGACAGATTTAGACAATAGTCATCAATGGCTGCTGGCCTGACAAGAGGCAGCCCAGAAATTGTATGACTCCTGAGGAGGGGAAGCCCCACCACCTAGGAGGAAGTCTTCCTTTCAGCAAGGATCAACAGGACTAGGCATTGCTCCCCTGTCATCCCCGGAGAGCTTCTGTACTGGCTCCCGTTATCACCAATGTCCATCTGGACTCCAGGGAAGGATGAGAGGTTGGCGCTCTGTCGCTTCCTTTGTATCTCCTGAGAGAATCTCTTCCTTGCTACCCACAGAAACACCCTTTCTCATGTTGGTCCTCCAATACTACTGCTTCCAGGTTTGTCTGTGGCTGTCACCAAAGTAAAATTAAATTCTGATTTTGTTCAGTAGCTCTACAACCATAGGATAAGTGATACGTGTGCAGTATTCACCAGTACCACATCTGATCTCCTTAAAACAAGTAACAGACGGCTCCCCTTCTGAGTCAGGTGAGGATTCCACATTTCCCCAGGTGCCCCCACAGAAGCACACACTGAAGCCCCATCTTCAGGCTGTTCCTCAAGGGGGTGTTTGTGTTTTTCCATCAAGCTGTCTGCAATGCAGAACAAGATGCTTGACACATAACAGGTGTTTGAGAACTCTTTATGGAATGTATTGAATATATAAGTAATAAATCTGTGAGCCCGGTAAATCAGCAGTGAGCTCAATTTACAGCCTGCCTGTTCTGTAAGTACAGAGTAGACATAAACAAAATACCCCTTGTGTTTTCACAGTCATACCTGAGTTTACAGCCATGCACTGTGTCACTGTTGTCATTTGGAGTAATATACAAAATTCAGCCGCATTGAATAATAGATCATTTTAACTGGTATCAATTATGCTTTATGGTAATTATCAAGATGTCATAAATTTAAGTAGGAAAAAATGTTTGAAATTATTTAAGTATCCCTTAGCATTGAGTCTTGTGCTCCCGCAAAATATGAAAGAAAACAAATTTAACCAGGTGCAGCCAAAATGTTGGCTGCTTTCTGGAATAAGGCAGAAGCCTCACTAAATGGAGAATAAAGTAATTTGGGGTGGTAATCTACTCTTTAAGTTGAAAAGAAATTAAAACATAGAAATATAAACATTCTGAGAGCAAGTATTTTCTTTGTGTGTGGGGTTTTTTTTTAGTATTTTAGAAGTTAGGTTTTTAAAAAGAGCACTTCTCTTTCTTTTTATTTGAAAAACAGCTTTTCAAATCATTTATAGAGAATGGTCTGATTTTTTTCTTCTAAAGCAATTGCTTTAGCTGCCAGGGTATAAACAGGTCGTGGAATATAAAAGGAACAGCAAAAATCGGAGAACCTCAATATCCAGCTATCAGACTCAGGGCACTGTTTTCTTTTCAATAAGTTGACTCCTGGAAACATTCTTGAGTTTCTATTTTTTTCCTTTTGAGATATTACCTACCCTGAAATCTAAGACCCATTTAGAGTTATGACTTATAAATGTGATAACTTTCCAAGTTATGATGGAGTAACTTCAAAGAAATCTAATTGACATATTTCTGATTATAAAATTGGGAACTGAAAATAATTAAATGTACCTCATAAGATCTAATGTGAAACTTCAAACAAATTCTTTTAGAGTCATGAGAAAATTAACTTCTTTTTGCTTAATATCAAATCTATTAACAACCCAAATAAAGTTTCAGAGCAATTAACTTTGTATCAATTTAATCTCACCAAACTTTCATATTTTCTACAGAAGACAGTTATGTAAGCTAACTTGGGAATAAAACTATAATTTAGATTGTTGAAATAAGTTTACTTATCTGATTAAATGTATTTCTTGGTGTCCTTCAGTAAGGAACTCAAGCTTTTGTTTGTAATCCCTAAATAATAATTTTTAACTGTAGAAGCCTCTCATTGTTTTCTAAAACCCAAATGGTGTAAATCTGATGTTTCTGAAAAAGAAATTACTTGGGTCAGGATTTTCTAAGGCTATGAATTAAAAACACTGGTAAAACAGTCTCTGAGACCCAAAAGGATTCCATCTGTTTGGGAAAATATGGTTGTCAGGCATGAGCTTTTAGTTTTCCACTTTATTTTGCTGATTTAAAATGAAAGAGTTGTTTCTGTCACAATTAAGACTTTAAGCAGCTGCATGACTTTGTTCTTCAGTGCTCTAAGGGGTTTGTTTTCTTTTAAATATGTAAACCTACCAAACTAAATAAATGGCCTTTATGTGCATCCAAGGTCTATTAGCTCATTAGGGACAGAAATTTAGCAAATACCACCAATAAAGGAAATAAACAAACTGGCTCTCTGGTGCCCTGGGCTCCAAGGGCTTTCTCCAAGGGGCTATTTTCACTGGGGAGAAGGGCTAATTGCTCATCCTGAGGGCTGTAGTGATTTCTTCACACCGAAGCACTTTGCTCCCTATTCACTTGTGAGTTGAGAAACAGAGAAAAGCATTCTCATGGTCCCTAAAGACCCCTAGAAATCTGGTGTAAATAAGAACTTGCCCTCAGAACTGTGAACAAAGCAGGCATTCCACAACTTGCCTGATGAAAATGTAGAAGAAGATGAACCCCAATGCAAACGCTGGCCTGTGCTCCCTTCCTCCCAGGGGCTCTCTCTGAGCAGACTTTCTGCAGCAACGCGTTGTACCCTGATTTGCACCACTTCCACCCTCAGCTTCCACTGGCTTCATGCTGCCTCTGGGCCTCCCCTCACACATGGCTTCATCTCCCAACCCCCCAAACAAGCGTGCACACATGTGCACCCAGGGAATGTCCCTGACCTCTCCTATCAAGGTGCCCCATTAGCGTCCCAGGAAGGCCCGACACCGAGTCACCAGCTGACACCCACAGAGCTGAACGCAGCCAGTGGGGCCCCAGGAAAAGTGCCCGTAAGTGGAAACCTAGTGCAAGCACCCAGAAATGGAAATGCGACTGTGATGTCCCAGCTCTGTTGCTAATTACTGGGTGTGATCACCCCTGTGGACGAATGATGTATGTCCTCTGGGTTTCGGTTTCCTCGTCTGTGAAGTGAAGAATAAGTGGTAAATAATCTCCTAGTTGCTTTCAGTTCAAATATGATCTTAATTCCTACTGAAGTATCAGAGGCTGATAAGGGCTGATCATGTCCCCCCACTCTCAATCCTGGGGAATGTGTAATTAACAACAGCCTTAAAGCTTTGGTATCTTTCCCCAAAATAATAAAGTTTATTTATGAAAATATAAAGGAACCTAAGTGGGGGCTTTAGAGCACCCCACAAATCATACCTCTCCCTAGCATGTACTTCTGCCAAGCATGAAGTCTCCCTCTGCGCAAAAAAGGGATATGGCTGGAAGCTCTGTGCTGATTATTTAATCAATTTAGACCTTATTTTTTTAATGATAGTTCATTCGATTTGATACTAGGTATTTAGAAAATTGTAAAAATCCCTGGGGAGAATTCTGACACCGTGACTACCAAGTAGAGAATAGGCATAGTTTTGCATGAAAATTTTGTCAAGATAAAAAACTAAATTATCTCAAAACAGACAAACTATTCAGGTAGGAAGCTACTGCATTTAGGTATTCTTTAGAACATTTTAACAAACTGGAAACTTTCGGTGGTGAAAATTTAACAGACTATATTCACACAACTAAATGGCTTTAAATGCCTGTTTTCTTTGGCAATTATGAAGCAAAAATGCCTATTATTACATGAACTCACTTTATATATTCTATAAACTGGTTAAAATCTGTCCATAACTTCTGAGTGATTACCTCTTTTAGAATTGAGTAAAGAAACACTCCGAAAAAAACAGATATCCTTTAGTTGGGAGAAACAATGAACAATTAGAAACGTTTAAATCAGCAAAGAATTGATGGGCTCATATGTCTTTTATTGTATTTATCCCATTTCCTTTGTGAGTTTCTTGGGGACAAGAACTGAGTTCTGTTTTGCTTGCATCCCTCCATGACAGAAAAGGCAAAAGATCCCCACAGACAAGGAGTCCCCAGGAGATCCTTGGGAACTGATCTTGCCTGACAACTGGAGGTGGAGGTTCAAGTGTTCCCAGACCAAACTGAGGGTCGGTCTGCTATTTCTTGTGGCCCAATAATGAAATGCAGACGAACTTGGGGGGAAAGAGAGTTTTATTTCTGCTACTGGTTACAGGGAGAAGGCCTGGAAGTTATTGCCAGACCAACTCAAAATTATGAAGTTTTCCAGAACTTATATACTTTCTAAGCTATATGTCTACATGTAAGTGTGTACTCATCTAAAAACATAAGTGAGGATTAACTTCTTCTAATCTATAACTAAGATCTGAGTCCTGAAGACCTTCCTCTGGAGCCTCAGTAAATTTACTTAATCTAAATGGGTTCAGGTGCTGGGGTGATTACCCTTGTCTTGCCTCCTGTTAAATCACGGAGGTTAGAGGAGTTCCTTCAGACCCCCAATAAACTTGTTTGTGGAGTCCTGGGGAGTTTCTTCAGACCCCCCAATAAAACTTGTTTAATCCTAAAAGGGGCCTGTTCAGAATTCCTTCATTATTTTGTCATACTTTAAGGCCCAGAAAAGGCCTAGGCAAAACTCTTGGTGGGCTTTTGTTACATTCCAGCCTTTGTATAAGGACACTGGCTCTATCAGCTTTTAATATCTAACTTAACCACTGGGTCAGTACTGAAACAGTTGTTATGGAGGCCTGCGTTAGTGAGACCTGGCCTGCCACATAAGGGCACCCCGACAAGGTCACACAGAGTGCCTAATGAGAGGTCACGGAGGTCATAATGCAGAGCTGAAGACATGCATGTGCCAAGAAGCTGTCCCTGCTTCCAAATCTTATACAGACAAGCATAGAAAGATCTTCAGGTCTTTTCTGGGGACTTGAAAGACAGTGTACAAGTGTGTTCTCACATTGCTATAAAGAACTACCTAAGACCAGGTAATTTACAAAGAAAAGAGGTTTAATCGACTCACAATTCTGCAGGCTGTACAGGAAGCATGGCTGGGGAAGCCTTGGGAAACTTAAAAGCAGAAGGTGAAGGGGAAGCAGGCACATCCTACATGTCTGGAGCAGGAGGAAGAGAGCAAAGGTGGAGGTGCTACACACTTTAAACAACCAGATCTCCTGAGAACTCCCTCACTATCACAAGAACAGCAAAAGGGAAATCCGCCAACATGATTCAATCACCTCCCACCAGGCTCCTCCTCCAACACTGGGGATTACAATTCAACATGAGGTTTGGGCAGCAACACAAATCCAAACCAAATCAGGCAGGAAAGAGGAAACTCCCTTGGATCATCACATACGGGGGCTCTGACAAGGAGGCCTCTCACAGCCCCACCCCTCAGCCTTCCTGGGCCAGATGAAGAGGGAGGAAGAAGCCAGAATTAGCTGCAGTTTCCAGGCCCTCTTTCCTAAGAATGAGATTGTCCTTATAGTTAACAGAAAGAAAGGAGTCCTGAATTCAATATAACAATTAAGCCTAAAAGGTATGAGGGTAACCAGAACCCAGAGAACACCAGCTGCTGCCTTCATACTGAGCCATGCCCTCTAAAACTGTTTCCACGGTTCCTCTATTACTTATGAAGGAAGCATACACATGCACCAGCATGTCCACAGCACAATCACCACAGCCCCAGCAGCACAGGAAAAGCCCCATCCAGCTACCCTTGGCTGGATCTTGGTGTAAATTCTTTGGTTGATCAAGCACCCTCTACCTTTCCCTTCCATTTCCTATTCCTGAAGAAACCTCTACTCAGTCCTGGCAGCAGAATGGTGCATCTTCTCATATCTGGTCTAAATGGGCAGTATTGAGGCAGTTTGCTCCTCTTTGAATGTTAAAGGATCAGTCTGTATTTTTCCAAGTTCCATCCAGCCATACCCTGGCCACACAGGCCAGGCAGCCTGCCAGCCTCCTCTGTACTTCTGTAGGTCAACATGTGAGCCTTCTCCCTGGGACATGTAACCTCTTGACTATACAAAAGTTTGTCTTTCCAGAAGCTCTGAGGACAGCCCTCCTCTTGCCTGCTCAAAAGCGTCCTGGGGGGCTCTAGTGTGTGGCTGTACACCCAGCTCCTCTCTGTGAGGGAGAGGAGAGACTGGCCTCAAGAGGTTGTCAACAGGGCTGTGTGCTCCACAGGGTCCGACAAGAACTGGAAGGGCCAGCAGTGTTGGTTTCTTTCTCTGTGCAGCTGACATCCTCTTCTGGCCTGTCGACAAAAAGAGTCGAACTCTGTAAAATATTTGAAGAGATTTATTCTGAGCTAAGTATGAGTGACCATGGCCCATGACACAGCCTTCAGGAGGTCCTGAGAACATGTGCCCAAATTCGTCAGGGAGCAGCTTTGTTTTATACATTTTAGAGAGACGTGAGACATCAACCAAATACATTTAAGAAATACATTGGTTTGGTCCAGAAAGGTGGGACAACTCAAAGTGGGGAGCTTACAGGCTATAGGTGAATTTAAACATTTTCTGGTTGCCAATTGGTTGAGTGTGTCTAAAGACCTGAGATTGATAGAAAGGGAATGTTCAGGTTGAGATAAAGACTGTGGAGACCAAAGTTCTTTTGAAGTCTTACAGTGGCTGCCCTTAGAAACAACAGATGACAAATGTTTCCTATTCAGATCTTAATTAATCTCTTTAGGATTGGGAAGGTCTGGAAGAAAAAGATCTAGCTATGTTAACAGAGATTCTTTACAGATGCAAATTTTCCCCCATGAAGAACAGCATTGCAGGGCCTTTTCAAAATATGGCAAAGAAATATGTTTGGAGGTAAAATATTTTTATTTTCTTCCTTGTCTTGTAATGTTATGCCAGAGTCAGGTTGGAAAGTGAGTCATGATATATAGAGTTAAATAAAACCCATATGGTGATAATTTATGATTTGTAGGGCATGACACTCAAGGAATTTGGGGAAGATTAAAAAAAAATCAGAATTTAGTCCTCAGGGCAAATAACTTCTAGAAAACTCACAGCTTTTCTTGCAATCCATAAGCAAGTTTTCAGAGTTCATGAAGCCTCTACAATCTCTTGCTATTTCCAAGGTTGCAAGTGCAAACATGGAACATCTTGACTAGGACTCTGTTCTGTGAGATCACTGTGACCAAGGCTGGCATGCATTTTCCAGACGTTGCCCAGCATGGGTGTGTATACATCTCCCACAAGAGTCTTCCGGGTGGGGGAATTCAAGTTCAGCCTGGAACCTTCTCCTAGAAGGATATGAGAGCCAGCAGGAAGAATGTTCCTTCTCTTTTTAAGTACTTTAGGCTTAGATTTCAGGCAAATTTGAAAGAATTGAGCATCTTACTGAAATGGGGAGGAGGTTTCTGGGCTTATAAATATTCTCTTCTTCTTTCTCCAGAAAGAAGAACCTGTACTTTTTAGAGGAGAGGCAGAAAATCCAAGAGACCACAGTTCTTTTCCAATTTGATCACTACATTCAGTTTTCATGGGCTAGCCACTTTATGTTTGAAATCTCAAACTCTCTCTGATCTATGCAAATAATAATTACAAGAAAAGAAGAAAACACTTACGTAGTACAAATTATGTCTAAGAGCGAATATTCCCAGCAACCTTGAGAAATACTATTCCCATATTACAGATTGGACAAGTGAGGCACAAAGACGGTAAGTAACATACCCAAGATTGTACAGCTAAGGTATGATGAGCTGAGATTCGAACCCAGTGTCTGGTGCCGGATTCTATGACATACCACTTCACAAGGCACTACTGAAACCTGAATGTTTTGTGTTTCAGACTGAAAGGTATAAGGATTTGCTGGGACATAAGAGACAAAGTGGTTTAAAAAAAAAAAAAAGGAGCCAAGAGTAGCACGTACCTCTGCTCCACCTGCAAAATCCATTATTAAGCTACATTTTATAACCCAGACGTCAGTTGGCCCTCCCTGCCTGCTCGGGATGTTCCTGAGATCTTGTCTTAAACTCCCAAATTCCTCAGCATGTGATGTTTGAAACATCAGCCAAGATTTCCACAAATTTCTAGGTGCTCACACTATTATTTCATATTTTGCCTTTTGGTCTCATGTTTCTGTTACACCGTATGATAAAATCTATTCTCACAAAATATTTTTGGACAAACAAAGCTATCATGAGGAGAGAACTGTTCCTGAAGTGTCATCTGGTCACCTTGACTCTGATACCTTACTGACTCCCCCTCACCTCAGCCTCTCTCCATTTCCCTCTGGCCCCTTCTTTCTCCTCCTCATTCTTCCCACCCCAATCACCCACCACCACCACACCCCAAATGGAACAAATCTTCCTTCAGGTCTTGTTCTTAGCAAAATCCTTTTGCCGTTTGGCCCTGCTCTTGAAGTCTCACCCTCTACCCCAAGCAGTGTAGTAAACAAAGACATTCTGATGCCAGCTGTTCAGATAATAACATTTGTTCTCCCTTATTACAACTTGGTAATAATGTGGTGAATGTGATAAAAGGGAGGAGGTGTGGTTGTACAGAAGAGATCAAGACTGACGATGCCAGGGAACACCTCAGTTGCTATAGCCCTCTATTGGTGTTTATGCCTTTCCACGCAAAGCCAATAAAAAGTCTAGAGTGAAGCCCTTTGGAGGCAGGGCAGTGGACGCGAGGGAGACAGACCAAATGGCCCCCATGATGTTTACATTCTAGAAGCAGAGACGGACAACAGATACACAAATGAACATATGACAATGTCAGGCAGGGATAGTACCATGAAAGTAAGAAATAAAAATAAAACCCTAAGACCCCCACTCAACTGAACGGATCCACTCTTAGCCAAGGAAGCCCCAGAGAAACTTTAAAAACTGAGTTCCTGGCCATGACAGGACAGGAGGCTGGAGACACCTGGGTATACCCCCTCCTTCGCTGACATCCAGTGAACTTTATTTCCTCAGGGAGAAACAGAAACCAGCCCTTTTAAGAAAGACTTGCTCCACTGCAGATTTCAAACATCTACCTGATGTTGTAGACTTTTTGTGGTTTTGACACAACAACTGACAGCATTTCTTCCTGATAAAAGACCACTGACCCTGGAGTGGTTCTGGCCAGTTTACACAGGCTGTGCACAGAATGCCTTTGTCTCTTTTTCACCTTTTGATGTATACAGCCCAATGTTAATGCAGTTAAATGTTAAGTCTCCACGCCAAAGTAAATACGGGACATATGTAACATTCACTGTTGCTTATGTGTGTGCAAGTGTCCCTCCTTTATGAATATTCAAGGCTCCTCCTATAAGCTGTTAAATATGTGTACTTAGCCAACTCCTTCAGTATAAATTCCTGTTTCACCCTTCCTCCTTTGAAATACCCACTTTCAGATTCTGCTGGCGGCTATGCTTCCCAACCTTCAGGCAGCAACCATTTATAAGAAATAAAGTTCTTCTCTCTAATTTAAAGCTATTGTGATTTTAAGTTGACAAAAGAAACTAGAGCTGATGAAAGGGCCAAAAGTGAAGATGTGGGGGAGGTATTCTGAAAAGGTGGTCAAAGAAGACACCACTGAGAGGTTATTCCGGCAAAGACCAGAGTGAAGTGAGGAAGTGAGCCACAAATGTCTCTAGGGAAGAGTATTCCAAGCCAAGGGAGCAGCAAAAACAAGGTTGATTAGAATGGCAAGAGGATGTGACTATAGTGGAATGGTAATAGAGTTCAGGCCATTATGCTCCGTTCATTGCAGATAGGAAGGGCAGGGTGTTGACTTCCATGCATAAAATTTTTTGTCTTTAATCAGCTAAATATTTTGAACATATGATTCTATAAAGACATATCTTCCCCTTTTAGACCTAAGTATAGAACTTTACATTAGTTTTCATATTTATTAATTTTTGCCAAACTTAACCCATAACAAAAATGTTCAAAACAATGGTTTGAATAGTGACAATGTTATTTCCTCAAATTATTTTGTTACTCAAGAATTCCATCAGCTTTCTTCCCACACCACTTCATGAATAGATGCTTTCTTAATGGTCATGTAGCATAAAGTATAATTTATTTGGTCCAGGCCTCGTTGGTGGACATTTAGCTTCCTTCTTGAAATATCTCTCTCTCTGTGTGTGTGTGTGTGTGTGTGTGTGTGAAAGAGACAGAGAGAGAGACAGATTTGTGTTCTCCTGCTCACCACTCCCCTCTCCCACATTTCTGTCTACTTTTTCTCTTCTCTGTAGATGATTTCCTACTTCTATTCCCTTGAATGTTGATGCTGCCCAGGGCTCTGTCCCCTGGTTCCTGTTCTTGTTGCTCTACATAATCTCTGAAAGGCTCTAAAAAACTATGCATTCCTTTCCAATATTCCAGCAATGAACAAGTAAAATTTGAAATTAAAACCCCAATATCATTTACATTATCACCCTCGAAAGTGAAATACTTAGGTGTCAAAATAACAAAATATGTTTGAGATCTATATGAAGAAAGCTGTGAAATGTTGATGAAAGAAAAAAAAAGAACTAAGTAAATAAAGAGATAATCCATGTTCATGGATAGGAAGACTCAATATTGTCAAGATGTCAGTTTTTTCCAATTTGATCTACAGATTCAATGCAATCTCAATCAAGATCTTAATAATTACTTTGTGGACAACAACCAAGTTGTTCTAAAGTTTATGTGAAGAAAAAAAAGACCCAGAATAGCCAATTCAATATAGAAGAAAAAGAACAAAGTCAGAGGACTGACATAACCTTGATACTTACCTAGGTACTTACATACTTATAGTAGGACTTCAAGACATACTATAAAGCTACAGTAGTCAAGATAGTGTGGTATTGGTGAACTAATAGACAAATAGGTCAATGGAAAAAATAGAAAGCTCAGAAATAGATACACATAAATATAGTCAACTGATCTTTGAGAAGGTAGTAAAGGCAATACAATAAAGCAAAGACAGTCTGTTCAACAAGTGGTATTGGAACAAATGGACATCCACATGCAAAAAAAAAGAATCTAGACAAAAACTTTACATCCTTTTCAAAAATTAATTCAAAGTGAATCACAGACCTAGATGTAAAACACAAAACTATGGCCAGTTGCAGTGGCTTACTCCTGTAATCCTAGCACTTTGGGAGGCCGAGGCAGGCAGATCACGAGGTCAGGAGATCGAGACCATCCTGGCTAACATGGTGAAACCCCGTCTCTACTAAAAATACAAAAAATTAGCCGGGCGTGGTGGCAGGCGCCTGTAGTCCCAGCTACTCAGGAGGCTGAGGCAGGAGAATGGCGTGAAGCCGGGAGGCGGAGCTTGCAGTGAGCGGAGATCGCGCCACTGCATTCCAACCTGGGCAACAGAATGAAACTCCGTCTCAAAAAAAAAAAACAAAAAAAAAACATAACACAAAACTATAACTTCTAGAAGATAACAGAAGAGAAAACCTAGTTGACCTTAGATATAGAGATAACTTTTCAGATACAACACCAAAGGCACAATTCATGAAAGAAAGAATTGATAAGTTGGACTTCATTAAAATTAAAAACTTCTGCTTTGCAAAAGACAATTTCAAGAGAGTTAGAAGACAAGCGACACACTGGGAGAAAATATTTAAAAAGACACATCTGATAAGAAGACTATTACCCAAAATATACAAAGACTGATAGACAGATATTGTATGATATTTATATGTGGAATTTAAAATAGTCAAGCTTAGAGAGACAGAGAGTAGAATGGTGTTTTCCAGAGGTTGGGAGGCAAATAAACATATGAAAAGATGTTCCACATCATATGTCCTCAGGGAAGTAAAAATTAAAACAACCATGAGATGCCACTACACACCTGTCAAAAGACAAATTACAACACACTTAGTTTAAAGGTTTAATCAGCTTTATTCGTGAACGTAGAATCAGACACTTCATGTCATCAACTAGAATGAGTGCTCTGATAAGCTGAGTAGAGGAGGTTGGCTTTATAGGCAGGAAAAGAGTAAGGAAAGCAGAAACAAAAAAACAAAAAGCAGATTAGTGATTTTGAAGTTGCTTTGCTTATGAAGATTAAAGAAGAGGGGATGTCCTTATCATGCCAGCTAAAATTGGCCTGTTTGGGATTTGGCTATTCTCGCTCTCTATTTTCCAGAAGGTTAGATAAAGATCTTAGTGTTGGCTTGGTGGCATGGAACTTCCAGTATGAATAACTCCATTTTGGTTTGGTCCACTGGGCCTAGTTTAGGAGCTCGGTCCAAATCAATGGTCTCCTATAAATTTTATTTAACACACCTATTAGAATGGCCAAAAGCTGGAACACTGACAGCACCAAATGCTAGGAAGGATGTGGAGCAAGATAAATCTTCATTCATTGCTGGTGGGAATGCAAAATGGTATAGCCACTTTAGAAGATGGTTTGGATATTAACCATGGGTGTTTTAATATGGATGTAAGTTGGGTAAGTCTCAGTCCAGCGAATTTCATTCGGTAATTAACTAACTAGGCAAATATGGAGTTCCAGGCACTGGGAGGGTCTGGGAGTAAAATGAAAAGCAAAGCAGACACAGGGCTGCTTTATCTGGATTTGTCTGGCCTTTGTCGTCCATCCCTGGGAGGGAAGCTTTAAACCCTTAGAATTTCCCAAGTGATAGGAACGTCTCTGTTACTCATGGTGGGTCCCTCAGACCACAGCTGAGTTTATGCTAAAAGGGACTCAGGATGGGGCAAGACCAACTATGTGATTAGAGGTTTGGGACTTGGAGCCACGTACTATCAGCCTGCCTTCCAGGGAGGGGAGGAAGGCTGGAGACTGAGTTCAACCTCATGGCCAGTGATTCTATTGATCATACTCATGTAATGAAAACCCAATAAAAACTCTGGACTTTGAAGCTTAGGTGAGCTTCTCTGATCAACAGTACTCTATGTGTATTATCACGCATGGATGTGCCAGGAGAATGTGCCTGACTCCACAGAGAGGTCACCAGTGGCTTCCCATCTGGGACCTTTCCAGGCCTCACCCTATGCATCTCATTTTTTAAAGCTGGTCTTAATTTGTATTATTTTGTGCTGTAATAAAATTGTACTCATAAGTATAGTATTTTCTTGAATTCTGAGTCATTCTAGCAAATTATCAAAGAAGATAGTGGAAAATCTCTGGTTTATGGCCAGTTGGTCCAAAATGCAGGTGGCTGGGAGCCCCTGCAGTTGTGGTTGGCATCTGAAGTGAGAGAGGTCTTGTTGGGGACCATGCCCTTCATCTGTGAAGTCTCTCAGAATTGCCTTGCAACCACCCGACTGTTGTGGGTCTTGCCTAAGCTGGAGGGAAATTGTTGAACAACAACAGAAAATTAATTGCGGCCTTGCCTGTAGCCTAGAGTATGTTCCTTTGTTATTCCATCTCAGAGATAACATTTCTTCCCTTGTAGCTCCTGCTTCTGTTTATTACACTTGATTAGGTGACCGCTAATTGAAGTTAGCTTCCCTCACTAGTGAAGCAGCCATGTGTCTGCTTTGCTTTCCATTTTACTCTTGGCACCTCCCAGTGCCTGGAATTTAATATTTGCCTAGTTATTTAGTTGCTTAGTGAAATTAATTAGAATGAGACTTACTCCTACCCCAATACACTTATATCCAGATTAAAAGATTCATGGCTAATATCTACAATTGATTTTCCTAACAGTGAAAAAAGTGATCTACTTTTTTTTTTTCCAGACAGAGTTTCGCTCTTGTCACCCAGGTTGGAGTGCAGTGGTGCAATTTCCACTCATTGCAACCTCTGCCTCCCAGGTTCAAGAGATTCGCCTGCCTCAGCCTCCCAAGTAGCTGGAATTACAGGTGCCTGACACCACGTCCAGCTAATTTTTGTATTTTTAGTAGAGATGGAGTTTTACCATGTTGGCCAGGCTGGTCTTGATCCCTTGACCCCAGGTGATCCACCTGCCTCTGCCTCCCAAGGTGCTGGGATTATAGCTGTGAGCCACTGTGCCCAGCCGTGATTGACATTTATAATTGTGAAAACAATTATTTTTCTAGGCTTTGGTCTAGGGCATCAGAAATGCAGATGTAAGAGCTCTTAAGAAATTCACAGCTTTTATGGAAAACTGCAGATCAAGGAAATGTCACATCTGCTGTTATCATACAACAACTTGGGGGTTTCTTTCAGTGAGTTCCAATCCTGGGGTGCCCTGTGCTCTTCCACATGAGAAAGTATGTGCACCTCTGACACTCCATTGCTTTGTGCACAACATTACCACGTACAGAGAGGATGCTGTTTCTGTGGCTGGTGCCATCATGTTTAATTACTACAGAAGAAATGAGGCCTATAACAAGACCAAAGAGGTCAAAGAAAAAAAATTAGTAAATGGAAATGGAAGACGGAAATATGAAGCTAGTAGGAAGGCAGGCACTGGCATAGTCTCATAAAAGGTCTTTCACTTGCCAAGAATTGTGCTAGGCACTGGGATACAAAGAGAACAAGCCGTGATCCCTGCCCTCAGAGAGAACCAATCAATAAAGAAACCATTACAAATTGTTTAGGCCATAGTTTAAACAGATGTGCCTACCAAGTGCAGTGACAGGAGAGGGGATGGGAGCATTGAGGCCAGCCTGAGGTTCAAAGAAGACATTGCGAAGAAGGAAGCATTGGAGTTGCAGCTTG